>NW_009197532.1:23128-39661 GCF_000690835.1 Fulmarus glacialis | reverse complement strand
CCGAAGGGGCCGCGGCGTTTGCCCAAAAGCAGTGTTTTCCTGCGGAGCTGAGCTTTGACCTCCTGTGCTACTTGTTTGCTCCTGCGGAGCTGGCAGCCCTTTGCAGCCGCCGGTCTTTACAGGCTGATAGGGCAAGGAGGGCTTTCTCGCTGCTGTATTTTAAACAAATTCTCAAGCTGAAGTGATGCGGCAGAATTGTTTTCCTTAAAGTACTTGGAACGATTAAGTAGAGGTTGTGTAGGAGCAAAGGATAGCTGGTGCTGGTTATGCTCCGCTTGTCTCGCTGTCCCTGGGTAAACATATAATTTGATTACTTGGCAATCTGTGGTCTCCCCGTTTCCTCCTGACAAATCAACATATGGAGCTCAGTGTGTATTTTAACCCTGCTCCAGTTTTATTTTTTGCTTTGTGCTGCATTACTGTTGACATGGAAACCAACACCACTTTCTGTTCCAGAGAATTGGAAGCTAAAGCTACCAAAGAAGTCGAAAGAAAACTAAGCAGGTAAGATACTCATTTAAATTCAGTCTTACAGTTCAGAACAAGAGTTGGCCTTGGGCTAGAAATCATTGTGGGCTCTATCTGGAGCTTTAATCTCATGTTAATTGTAAGGATGAAAAAAACCCTGAATTTGAAAACGTCCTCTATTGCATAGAGAAATCTCTGCAATTTTAGTTAATTCTATAGACTAAGCACCTTTTTTAGCATGGTTTCTTTGGCATAATAACAATATCGGTTTCTATAATAGAATTTCTTTAATAGGGTAGGTTTTTTAAGAGAAAAATAACTTGCTTTTCTCTCCTAACTTGTAGTACTGAACAATAACTGAAAAATGAATGAGGCATTTGTTTGGGTTTTTTCCTATACAGTTCAACCAAATATTGTTGGGAGGCAAGAAATAGTTGGTTTTGGCAAGAAACTTGCTTTGAACTCAAGTAAACTATATATTGCCATATAACTGTTAGGTTTTTGCCTCTTTTTCCATGAAGAGTTAAAGGCGGTGTATTTCCCATTAGCATGTAGTTTTTATTTGAGAACTTTGTAGAATGGACAGTTCCTTTTTTACATCACTTAGCTCAACAGTAAAGAATTAAGAATTATGTTGAAATAAGAATTCTGTGCCAGTAATATACGTTACTTTTGTATTTAACAAGTTATTTCTTCTGCACCGTTTATTTTTAGTACGGTGACTTTCTTGCAAATATCCACCTCTTTCTGTTGTTTACATTCTTTGGTTTTGACTTTTGTCCTACTTTCTTTTTGTGTTCTTTTTCAATTAGACCTTAAAGGTCTTTTGCTAGCAAACTTTTAAGGGGACTTCTACTAGGGCCATTTGAAATATGCTGAAACCCTGAATATAACTGATAGAATATTAGTTTTTGATACCTTGCTTTTTTTCTTATTTACCGTGCCTAATCAGTCTCCAACTTCCAGATTGATTTATGGTTACACTGTGAAAACAAATTGGCTTTCCCCTGCTGTCAGTATGTGTGTTCCTTTTTTTGGTAATATGCTTAAGCATGAGTAATTTTTCCTATTTTGTTGCTAAAATATATGGACTCTTTAAGATACATTTAGCATATTGCTTTTAAATACAATGTTAAGGTCCTTGTTAAATGGACTTTACTTGAAGAGAACGATTTCAGATTGCAACTCTTTAAGTAATCTGTCCACAAAAGGTACCAAAATGCTGTGTTAAAAAAAAAAAAAAAAATTAAATCATTGGCATTCTGTGGAAAGCACTCAGTGCATACTTGATGCCAGAAGCGATTTCAGAACTATATTATTTAGATGGACAGAGTGCTAAGTTCAAAACAATATTCTGGTGCAAGTCTTGGTAAGTCAGTAGATCTTCACATTTTTATGACGCTAAGACAGATCTCTTGTCCTGCTGACAGGCGTGGCAGATAGTGACGGGAAGTGAAAGTAAACTGTAGAACTGCCTAAACTTGGTGCTCCGTGGGGGTTGGGGACAGAACAAGATTCACTGAGTAAATTCTGACATGGAATGGGTCTCCATGTCTTCTGACACAGAGGCATATGTTTTATTCATTTAAAAGATTCAGAATAGGCCTGATGTTAACATTAATATACCAGTTGTTTTCAGAAACCTGTATTCTGACTGGTTTATGTTTAGTGAGGGAGTTTTCATCATGTGAGCACATAACCTGATAAAACTGGCATGCCTGCTCTGGATAGGCCTGATTAATTATTTTGCTGTTGTAGAACTCAACAGATAGCCCTCATTCTTTCTCTAATGTCATTATTTAAGATCTTATTAAATTTGAAGTGACCTAGTCAAATTGTAAAAGAGCAAATATCTTTTCTTGGGAAAGGTAAATAGACCTATGCTACAGTTTTTCTTAATCTAAAATGGCATAGTGTATATATAGGCTGTAAACTCCATGGGATGTTGGCATTGCTTCATATGTGTTCTGAAGTCACCTTTGGAATTCATGCTTATAAATTAATGGGTAGCAAATACTCTTTTTTATCTTACTAGGAATATTGGCCTAGACTGTGGTTTTGCATTGGGATAAGTATTGTAGCTTTTACTACAGCTTGCTTATCCAGTTGGAGCGATTACTGTTTTAAACCCAGGATTAGCAATTTGGCTTGGTTGGCCTTTTGGAAAAGAATCTTCATTTGGTCTGTGTTCTCTTTAAAATGTGTACGGGCTTAGCCCTATGCAAATAGTCCTGGTCTCAAAAATAAGCATAGTGCATGATTTGCGACAGTAATTCAAATAAATCTATTGCACACTGTATTGTTGCATGATGTTACAAGTTAAATGTCACCTGTTCAGTCTACTGCTGAGCAAGAACTGTCCTTATTAACTGGAGAAGTGTAAGAGTTAAATTTGGTTAAAACCGGGAGCAGTAAAAATCACCATTTAGTTCTTCTGTTTTAAGAAATAACGTTTTAATTCTGTTTGGTAAACAGGGCTTTCCTGCCTCATTTATGTGGAACTGAGAGAAGGTAAATATCTGAAATATGTTTACAATTTTTTTTTTCCGAACACAGGAGTTTGAGTCTTACTTCACAAGCATGCAAATTATAGGGAAGATTCACACACTGCTTTCATTCACCTGTGTTTTTGTTCCGGAGTTTCCATCTGCATTGTTTGCAGTGTCCATGTTCTGGGAGAGCAAACTCTTTACCTAAAATCATGTATACCTCTAGATTTCATCCATGTATTCTACTAAGTTACTACTCTACTTTTTTTTTGTTGTTTTTTACTCTTCCATGTTAGAATAACCACCATATTTCCGTGATGCTTTCCTTATTTGCTGTTAAAAAAAAAAAAAAAAAAAAGATGGCTCAATGATAGGGGCATAGAGAAACAGTGAGTAGTGTAGTAATTTCTGTTGATATTTAAGCACTTGATTTTCTGTTGGGTTTTTGCGAAGACTTCTGCTGTCAAATGGGAAGAGTTTATTGCAAAGAGACAGCATTCTGTTCATATTTCTCAAGACCTTTAGAGATACTTAGGCAAAATTATGCATTCCCTTCTCTACACGCACTTTTTCAGGTCATGCATAATTGTCAGGTTGTCCCCATAAGGTAACTTGCATTTACCGTCTCTTTTTCTAGTCTTACAGCAAACCCATTGTGCAGTATACTTCTTGACTCTGCGTTAATAAAACTGAAGCAGTCTAGAGTATGGGCAGTCTTCTGCTTAAGATGCTGGACTTTGCAGTCGTTTGGGTTTGTGCATCTGTTACAGATGTCCTATAGGACCAGTGTGATTATGGAGAAGCAGTTTAATCTATCTTCTTCAGTTCCCCATTTGTTAAATGAAGATAGGGATTGTTTATTGCTGCTACTGAAGTCTTGTGTAGTTAGGTGATAAACTTGGGGAAAAAGATTTGTCTTCTGTATGCTTGCATAGCAGTGAACATCTCGGATGAAACTTCAGGGCAGAAATGTAACACAAACATTATTCCAGAGCTATGGTGTATTTATAGTGCTTGTAGTTTGGAACATAGTTCTGTTGAGCCAGCTTCTGTATTAGGAAAATGGGAAAGATGAGTGTATTCGAAGTAATTGGTAGTGGTAGTCATGGTAGTTGGAATTCTATCACTTCACTTTTAGGGTGATAATTTAAAGACTGAAGTATTCAAAAGCAGAAAAGTAAGTAGCTGACACACATCTACTAATTAATTATTCATTGAAGTAATTGTTTCGGTTTTTAGCTTGGCAGCACCTCTTCTATACATTAATAGCTGGAAAGAATTAACACACACACACACACACACACACACACACGCCGCGACATCTGTAAATAAGTGGTTTTGTTTTCTTATCGGTGCCTGAGGCTTTCTTTGTTCCTGTGTAATATGCTGAGTGGTTTTAGTTGCCAGAGTGTTTCCTTTCAAGGCACTGGTGGATTTTGTGGAGGGTTTTTTTGTTAATTTCAAAGTACTGGTTTCTAGTCCGTAAACTTGAAGAGTGCTGGTTTTGGTGTAGTACACTAATTGGTGAGAAGGATTGATAAAGGAATTGGAGGATCCATTTTTAATCAAAATACACATTTTATAATTGATTCTTGCATAATGATTGTTTAGTAGAAAAGCTAGCTATTGGTTTTTTGTAGAAACTGAGAAGTAATTTTTATTGGCAGTTGCATAATTTCAAAAATTTAAATTTCAAAAAATTTAAAGATTAGGGAACTTGTAGGTCAGAATACAGAAAAATTATCAAAACTTAAAGTCTCAGCAATATGTTTGAAAGTCTGTGTAGAATATCAGACATAGGTGGAATTTGTAGTGCGTGCACGCATACATGTTTACTGTCTTTGCAGAATTGTAAAAGATCTTTCAATTCCAGATACTTAAATGTAGTTATCTGGCAGTGCTCCACCTGTAGCATTGCAAGTTAATATATAACTAGAAGAAAAGCAAATGGTGGAAAGGATTTGTTTATTTATTTATTTCCCCCAAAATTTATTTTATATTTTTGTCACTGGAAATTTTAGAGTGTATAATCGCTTCTAATTCTTACTTTTATGTTTACTCCGTGTAGTAAATGGGTAAAAGATAGAAATCCATAAATAGTTAATGCAGAAGTTGATGGTTGGGGATTCAGTAGCCGGCATGCTATCAGTGTCTCCTGCATCCTGCTGTCAATAAATAGGCTGAATGATGTGCGTTCTTTTGAGAAATGGACTGATATATAGCTTCTTACCTTCAGTTGGTAACACAGGGCCACTGAGAGGTTGGCTAGTTGTTTAACTGGTCTCCTTTGTCCAGTGGCAAAGTGCTTCCCCTGTGTGACCCCCCTGCCCGCTGTTGGCTGGGACCAGGGCAGTGCTTGGTCACTCGCTGTGTTCAGCATGGAGGGCCATCGCAATGACACAAAAACCCCAGTGCAGTCTGCAGCGTTTGAAGTGCTTCAGAGGACACCAAACGCGCAATACCTTTGGGAGAATCCCTTCACAGCCTCAAGGCTTCTAAAAGCATTTGTTGGCAATGGTAGCAGTGCCTTTAAAAATGTGCTAGCACCATCTTGTGGGGCAGTGTCTTTAATGTGGTTTGAAAGTGTTTTTTGAAGGTGTCTGCTTGACTAGCCAACACTGTACGTGAGCATCTGTAATAGTGCTGGCATCTTTAGCAGCATTTGTGGAGAGGCATTTCTAACTGTTAGTGCTGGCTTGAAAAATCTGGAAACCCGACAATTGCAATTCTGTTGTGTAGGTAATTCAGTTTTGGTGAACGCGAGGTAACTGGCATTAACAGTGAATGGCGACCTGTTTTATTTTGGTGTTGAAATTTGCTGTGCAAGTACTATACACTTTCACTCAGAGATAAATCCTGACTTCAAATCATAATAATGCAGTGCTGTGTCTTAGGTCTTAAGTTGTGTCAGAATTCTTCTCGTAACCATAATTTCCTCAGTGAGGTGACTAGAGTTGTAATTTTATTGTGGTATAACATGTTTCCCTTTTGTGTATTATAACAGCAAAGATAGCATGCTGCAGAAACAGTAATTACTGCATCCTCAGTGTATCTTCCAGGGAAAATATGGGTATACTTGATTCTCCTCTTCTGTAACATAAAAGTAGAGGTTAAATATGTCTATTTCAGCCCAGATATTTTTACAATGCCAAGCTGGAGCTTTTGAAATTAAAGATTAATAGAATTTTTTTCAAGAATTAAAGTAATAAGTAAAATATGATTTGATGTAAATATTACCTGAAATGTTTACATTTTGAGCCTTACAGCTTTTTTTGAGTTCGCAAGCCAAATAACTAATCGAGCCATACAAAAATAAAATTAGCACTGTCAAAACTTAAGACAAAGAATTAGTAACGAATGCTGACTGTAGAAGTAAGAATGGAGCTGCTCTTCGTTTAATGGCATGTGATTGTGATAGTAGTGAAGGACTTCGTATCAAAAATCATCCAGAATCATAAGGTGCTTTCTGTCTTGCCAAAGTGATACCTGTCCTAGAAGATTAAAAAGTACTTTTTTTTTTTTTTTTTTTTTTTTTTAAAATGGCTTAATTGAGAAAAGCGTTTTGGTAGGGTTTTTTTTTTTCCCCTTATACAAACAAGAATTGTGCTGAGTGAGGTACACAAAATTGGGGAAAAAATTATTTTGATATAAATAATGGTAAATATTTATCTGACACTCAGTCTATTTAAAATTATGCAGATAATAGCAGCTTCTACTTGTATGTTCTCAGAGCCATCAAATGTGCAGTCTCTCCTGAAATCAAGATCCATTTTCATTTGGTCTCACTTGAAAATAAAGCACCGTTCAAGTTAAGCTATTTAAACTGAAGGCCTTTGCTCCAGTCTCAAATGTGAATTTTGTATGGCATGGGTATTTTATTTTCAGTTGATCTAAACTGAAAAATAAGGTTTGCATTTCTGCTAAGACCATTTAACCTTGAGCAAGCTAATCCAATTATATAGGAGGAAAAGGAAATTCCTTGTACACGGGTTTTAGTGAAAGTTGGATGGCTGACAGGGGATATAATAGAAGTCTGTTTATATATTCATGTTACGAATCAGAATTCTCAGTCATAGCTTTTCGTTTGGCCAGCTGATGGACCAAACGTGCTGCTACAAGCATTTTGCTGTATGAGGTCAATGTAGGGAAAAGCCCAGCAAAAGAACTTGCTCATTTTCTGGCTTTGTCTCGTTACGATGAGACTGGGTTCCTGCAATGTTTCTTGTTAGGTGCTGTAAAGTAACATGAAGCTGCTGATAGCTTGTACACAAAGGATGGTATGAAGTGTTGAGTACTTAGCAGGAATAGGTAGCTATTAAAGTCTAAGATGGTAAATGGAAAATATTACATAACTCTTTTGTTTCTTAAGGAGTAGCATTAAAAATGTAGCTTGTTTGATACATGTTCTAGTGGGTGTTGGAATCTGATGCATAAATACTATTATTTGCTGTCTGTTGAGAGGGTCGTGTATTAATGTCTTAGAATAAAGGAAACTTGCGCTTTCAGCTGTCAGAGATGGAAATTTAGGAGTTCTGCTTTAGATTGTGATGACAATAGGCAAATTAAATTTGTATTTCAGGTTTGTGTTTATATAAGAGGGTAGTGGTAATAGGACTACCTTCCTTGAAAGATTCAGTTCTCAATGAAGAACATGGGCAGTAAGGGCTTTACTGTTGTTGTTACTTAATTGTACAATGGGTTAGTTTTGCTTTCCAATCACTGAGATTTAACGTTATAATGGTAGTCTAATACTCTCTTAAAAATGTGTTATGCACTATACGTGGGTAACTTTTTTTCAGGGGTCACCTAGGGTCCTGATACTAATCATAGGGGTTTTTTTATGTGTTCTAAGTTGGCTTTGTATTCTAAAAGCTGTTGTTCTTAAATACATGAAAATAGAATGATCACAGTGTCATAATTTAGGAGTTTTATTGTTCCTGTGTGGAAACAGGAAAATGATGCTGTGGTAGAATATTCCAGAGGTATTGGTATGTTAGTTGTTAGCATCTGTATTTTAAAAATAAAATGTAATCTTGTTGATTTAGTTGTAGCAGGATCGATGAGTTACTTTTTTTTCTGTGAAAATACTATTTTGCATTCTGCTTGCTCTTTAAAGTGCTATAGCTTTCTTCTAAAAGCAGAATGATTTTTCAGTTAATGTAGTTTTTGCGTGTGACACACTGAAATTTGTTATACAAAACAAAGCCCTAGTGGCTTTCTTGACTCTTAGAATTCTTCTCAGGTTATTAGAAATCCTGTAAATAACCTTTTCTTCCAGTAGACAATCCTAGATAACGTACCATCCTGCAGTGTTGATACACGTTTACTGCGTCAGA
This sequence comes from Fulmarus glacialis, assembly GCF_000690835.1. NCBI lineage: Eukaryota > Metazoa > Chordata > Aves > Procellariiformes > Procellariidae > Fulmarus > Fulmarus glacialis. The sequence goes on along the minus strand of NW_009197532.1, from coordinate 31,368 downwards.
GGTGTTTACCTGTGCCCATAGACCTTGTTTTGCTTGCTAGAACAGTTAATTCAGGTGGCACTGGAGAGGGAGCTGGACTGTCTCCCCGGCACCCCACAGCCTACCAGGGGCAAGTTTCAGACTGGTTGACTGCGTTTGAGAGCAACAGCCTGTTCCCCAGGTGTCATCTCTTGCTAAGGGCTTGCAGCTCATGCTGTCTCACATTAAGACGTGCACACCCAGTGCTGGGTAGACCTGGGGACACAGGACCCCAGGAAGGATAGCCACCAGAATAGGCTGCTGCTTCGTAACGGTTTCTCTGGATCACACCTTGCTCCCTCCTCGGATCTAAGCAGCCTTTGGGAAAGAGGATGTCATGGGAAGATGACAGGAATTCCCCTTGCACAGCCTGCTTTTGGTGGTGCTTTTTCCTCGGGTGATCCTGGGACAAGGTGGGCAGAGAACTGCTCATAGAACATGTGTGTTGAACTCGCGCTTCTGGGAGGTGTCAGCCCAGCAGCGCTTGTGCAGGTAGTTGTGCATTATGCACACGAGCAACGAGGTTGTGAGAGGATCGGGGCTGTGGACATGACTTTTCCTGGCCATGGGAGGAAGATATGGTACTTGGCCTTTTCTGTTGGATTAGATGTCTCATTCTCGATGGTACTTCAGGAAATACTATCTTCCTGAATAGCGAATCATTGACTCTTCTTTGTATGGAAGCCAACTGTAAATGAATTGTGTATTCTGTAAAAAATGGAACTGTGATCTGTAGAAGTTATTTTTTCTAGACTGATTTCAGACCTACATGCTGTTGTATTGTTTACCGATTAAAAATTGGACTATTCCAAATAAACTCAAACTGAGGATCAGTGTTACCAACTTCAGTTTGGTTACAAACGCTCAGGATGCCAGACAGTGATGGACAAAACTGACTTATGTATCACCTTTATAGGGCACAAATGTCACTGTGGATTAATCATTACCTCAAATTTGCGAAGTATTGAAGGGATTGCTTGAAATGAAACTGGCCAAGTGTAATTGTTTTCTGTAATTACGCGTCTAACCTCTTAGTTGTCCGTGAAATAATTTTTTGATAACTAATTGCAAATGCAAGATTACTTTTTGCAGCAGGACAATCCTCAATGAATCTTGCAGCCAGGTGATAGAACTATGATAAAATGCAAAATAGCCATGTTGCGTTTCATAGTTTGTGATTTGTCTTGCAGTGCAACTGAAATAGAGGGTTGTCAGAAATAACATTTTTAGATTTTTTTTTTTTTGCATATCTTAACACATCAGAAGCAATTCTTTTAAAAAAGAAATAACTAATGCTTGCTCTCTGTTACTAGAAAATCTTAAAAGGCAGAATTTGGTCTGTGGAAACTTTTTAGAGCAGTGGTGTGTCTGTAGTATGTTACTGTATATGTAGGGTGGAAAGAATACTAGTATTGTTTGGCTGCTCATTGTCGAAGCATGCTGCAGCTCTACCTCTGGTAAATACCTGCAGTGTCAGACTGCTTTTGTTAACACATGCAGCGTAAGTTGATCGGTAATTGTAACAGTCACCCTAAAAGTGGTAGAGGAGAAAAGAGACGCTGGATATACAATAAATCAGTGTTATTCCAACAGAAGAGAGCACTGGGAAAAGAAACAAGTAGAGGATGAAATCGGATTTGCAGCGAGAACAAAGGTCTTGGCAAGTAGGGATGAAAACTGATTTCTGTTTGTATTAGTTGCTGTACACATTCATGTAGCCGTGCTCCAAAAGTTTTCTGTTTACAGAGAGAAATCAGAAAAGATATTTGTAATTAAGTAAAAAAATTCCTGTTAATTTTGTGAATATAAAACTTTCCTCCCTCCAGACAAATTGATTTTTACCATCTACATAAAGTATAGCTGTTGTCTGGCAGTATTAATAGTATAAAAATAGATTTGAGAAAAATGCTTGAGTTACCCAAAATGCAGTCATATGATTTTTTTTTTGTCTTGTGTGCTAACGTTAATAGTCTCAGAAGTTTCTGTGCCCTATAAATATTGAAAGTATTGCAGGCTTTTTTTTTCCACAGTGAATGTCACGTGAAAGTACTACCATATCTCTTTTTGTTTGAAACTAATATTAATAATAGCCAAGTGGCCACAAGCTTTGAAATTTAAATATAAGTATCGTTATTACGGCATTGTTGCTACTGGGAGGAGAACCTTTCAACATCTTGTTGAAGAATCTCACAATGGGACAGAAGACCAGTTTTAAAGTTCAAAGATAGAACTCAAAAGCGCAGCAATAACGTGGTACTCGCCTCTTCCAAAAGAATAGCAGTATTACACAGAATGCAAAATCGAACAAGCTGCTGGCTACCGTAATGACCTGATGAGCTGCTGTTTAGTATTATTTACATTGGCACCACCTACAGTGAGAGGCAGGTGCCATAAGAGTGCTGTTTTGTCTAATTAAAAAGTGAAGAAGTTATATGAATTTGCCACAGTGGAACTGGGCAACTGGGAACTGGAAGTCACATGTGGATTTTAAAAAAAACCCAAATTAAAACACCCCCAAAACTGGTGCCTGCACTCATTTTGAAAGGGACTTGAGCTGTGTTAAGAGTAGAATTAACTGATTATATATCTAAATAAGTAATGAGAGTTTTAATACTTGTGGAGTATCTTGTTCTACTGTATTCAATTGGCATTGCTTCTGACAGATACATATATAATTATCTTATTTGAAACTGGAGGTTTGTAGTTGTAGATAGTTTGGGGTTAAAAAGGAGCCCAGTGTTTCTAGGGAGAAGTAAACCACTTACTGACTGCCCCTTATTGACGTTAGTTCATTTCCCCCCCCGAAGTTTTGTATAACAAGGTTGTCTTTTGTTTGATAATGTGAGTATGTGCAACCACCTGTGATGGAATGAGGGTAACTTTTTTTAAAGGAGGTTTTAATACATTCAAAGTAATTGTGTAATAAAATCTCTTCTCCTGTTCTGCCTTGCTTAGTATGTGAAAAGCATGGCAAAGATAAAACCAGTGCTCTTTATGTTCAAAGCTGAATTTTGGAGATAGACATCAGACAAGACCACTTGTCACAAAGAGGGGTGTAAATTTCCTTCCATCAGTTGTTTCTCAGCTTTTTCTTTTGCAACAGTAAATAACCTACGTGACTCATCAGTTTTACTGTCCAGAGTTCTCCACAGCAGCTTTGAATCTGAGCACCTCTTGGTACTTTAGCTGCAGCTGATCAGATAGAAAGCTCTGGGAGAACACCAGTTACAAATGAAACAATAATTTAAAATAGAGGACTTACACTAATCTCTGAAGGTTATTCAAAGAGTAAATTTGGTGTCTTCTTCCTTTACTTACTCAACACATGCGGAGTTTGTTCCAACATCGCATTCAAAGTATCATAGGAATTAGGACTTGTCTGAAGGATGTGGTTTGCCCAGCAAGAGGGTAGATGTGCGGTCGAGCTAGTGTTGAGATTTAGGACATCAGAGGGATGTGTGTTGTAACCTAGATCCATGCTTCAGAAAGAGAACTGGAAAAACATTTTCAACCCATTTTTTTTAATCTTGTCCACCTGACAACATGGTCAGGGCTTGTGGGCCAAAAGCTTCTGAGCTTTTGATCTTAGAAACATTCCTGACCCTGAAATGGCAGAGTCGTCTTGCAAGTAAGCTTTCTAGTACACAAAAATACTTTATTCCCTGAATCTCAAACTTTGAAGTAACTGAATATTAGTAGGCTTCCTCTCCCATTGTCTTACAGTGTTCTAACAAAAGCAAACTGCTGCCACTTTATTTTTTTATTCAGCTTTATTGTTGCTTTCTAAATGGCAGAATCCTCCTTTCTGTGAGCAGTTGTTTTTATTCTTGTATATGAAACAACTAACTGATCTTCAGTTGCACATTCCATGTTGTCACGAGCTTTTTGCACCATTAGCCCAAATGCTTTTTTGTCTGCCTGTTACCACAGTCTTTTCTGTCAGTTGTGTTTGTGTGGAGTTCGTTCTCATTCTTGTTTTTCCAAGCACAGCCTTAAAGAAAAGTTTATTTTTGTTATCATTAAATTTGTATCAGATATTAGTTCCTACTGACTCTGATAGCTTGCAAGTGTGCTTGCATGTCTTTAGTTTTTTCTGCTTTTTATACTCTCCCCTTTTGCCTTGTCTTTGCTGAAGTCTGTTTTTAAAAGATAATGTAGTGTAATCTGGAAGGTGGTGTTGCTGCTAAGCCTTCTGTTTTAGCATGTAAAACTTTGTATTAAGTGCATTTAAATTAACACACTTTATTTTCATGTTTGCCAAGTTACAATTCTGTCACTCATTTAATGTGCTCTAAAATTGCTTTGCTATTGAAAGCTCTGGTCTGACCATGCTCTTCAGGTCATGTTCCTGCTGGTTCATGTGTCCTTTATGTCATACAGATACACAGCCAGTTGAATTAGCTCACTGCTCAGGCAGGAAAATGTGTATATATTGTTTGTTTCTTGGCAGAGGTAGTGTTTAAGATCAGTGAGCTGGTGCAAATTCCTGCATGGCTGTCTAGGCACCGGTGTTGGTGCAAAAGGCTGTGCGTGGCTGGGAAGGAACCCATTGCTTGGCTTATGCTGAGTGTAGTCAAACTCCGTGCTGGGTCAGAGCTGATTGCATGTGACAGTCATACAAAATCACAATAGCTGGTAGAGATTAAATAAATCTGAATTTGTGCTAGCTTTTGAATCAAATTAATGTCTAAGCCTTCATCGTAAGTTTTGGAAAAAAAAGAATCTTCCATGTAGCATCTGCTCTTAAAGTTCTGTCACTTGTGATTTGCAGTGAAAGTACATAGTCCCTATAGAAGTATTATCCAATTAGAAGTAAAATTCCCCAGGGCCTTTTGGGTCACTGTGAAATAATTGTTCTAAAATGAATCTAAGTGTGCACAGATTGTATTTTGGGAGAGTTAATTACAAACTGTGTGGTTCAGGGATTTAGTGCAAGAAGAGGAAGAACAGTTGATGGAAGAAAGGAAAAAGAGAAAAGAAGACAAGAAGAAGAAGGAAGCTGCTCAAAAAAAGGTATGTTGAACATTAAAAAAATAAAAACCCGTGCTTGTAGGTTACTTAAGTTTCATTGCTAGTAAATACTGATTTAGCTGTTATTCAGAAGTGTTTTCTTTTTAATTTAATGTTTTAAGCTTTAAGTATACTGTCAGTTACTTAGTGGTAACTGACATATTGAACATCTTAATTGGCTTTGTGTACAGTTTCTTCAGAGATTAAATATTCTTCTGAGATGACCATTCTTTTTCCTGATTGTCAGTTGAATCAGTTTCAAGTTTGAAAACTTACTCAGTGTTAGTTCATTTATTAGTAGAATAAAATTACCTTTTTTTTTTTAAGATAGTGGCTTCCAGCTGTATCCTTACTTTAATATATCTTCTTGTCCTTCAGTACAGAAACATACATGTCATAACACAATTTGCATTAGGGAAGGCGGATAAAAATGAAAATATTGGCAGCAAAGGTGTTTTGGGATGGAAATATCACAGAAATGCTTGTAAACATTTCAGAATTCCTGTTCCCTGTCAAGATATTAATCATGGCCATTGATTCTAAATATTGACCTTAAGCTTGAGAGGAGCTTGTAAATCTGTTTTTAAAAACATGTCTATTTCAGGCTTGTATTTGCTAACTGGTGGTAGCAAAGTGAACCTGCTTAACAGTTTTTCTTTGATTCCATTGACTAATGCGAGATATTTATTATATAGTCAAAAAATCTGTTTGGCCTAAAGGTGTTTGTTGTGCACCTGTACAAAATTAGGTATGTCTAATCTTGCAGCAAATCTAAATGAAATAGTACTGGAGGGATACTCCTAGAACAGGTATTTGCTCATATTTCAGAAAGAGAGGTTCTTTTCAATAGCTGACAGCAAAGCTGTGTAATCATTTTTGAACCTCAGTTGTAAATTTGTAACTCATTTTCCCTTTGGAATTCTTTTTTAATCAGAAGTTGTAATGGGAAAGGAGCTGGTTTGCTTGTAGAATTTGAATCTTTTAAATAAGTGGTTCTTCGTAGCTGACTTCCTCCTCCAAAATTTCATATTTTCGCAAGTTTGAAAGGCATGTTTGAGAGTGAAATTTGTAGAAGAAATAAAAGCATAAATTTTTTTTTTTTGAAAGTGAAGAGACTAGACCCTTGCCTAAAATTGAAAGTTTTGCTTACACTTTCTCCTGCTGTGGAGCACCTGCTAGACAGTTCTTCAGAAGCCACAGGTGTGGCTTCACCACAAAATGTTGAGTGTGTGGACTTCATACATCAGGAATTTAAGCAGCTTCTATGGACAAAGAAGTAGGATGCCACAGGGATGCTCATGTGCATTCCTGGAGAAGCTTAAACTTGATTTAGATTAAAGAGAATATACCTCTGAAAAACCACGGTAACAAACAACTGCCAGTTAATTTAGCAGTTAAAAAAGTCCTAGTACAGACGTGGCTTGATTCTAGAATAAAATGAAAATGTAGGTCACAGGGAAGGCAGAATCCCTTTTCTGTTCTGTTAATATTCGTGAGTAGTTTCAGATTGACCAAAATTGCTCTTTTTGTTTTGTAAGCTAACTTTCTGTTTGATCTCTTAAGAATATGCTGTTTTGTATTATCAACCTTAGGCTCGCTAGCAAAATCTTTAAAACATTTAACTGTGCACAAAGTACTGGTATATTTTGGAAGTCTCTAGCTGAAATATGTTCAAATTTTTTTTCTTTTAGAGAATAGCACCTTAGTATGAAAAGCAGTCAGTAGCCTTATCCTATGACCCTTTCTCTTCGCTGATCTCTTTGGGTGCTGTGGATAGCCAGAAACAGCAAAAAAAATTTTGAAAAATTCTAAGTTGTCTCATTTTCCTCTTCATGGGTCAAGTGCCAAGCTAATGAATTGATTTTTAAATCAAGTCGCAATTGGGGAGCAGGGGGAGAGATTACTCTCCAGAGTAAGCTCTAAACACGTGCGTAGGCATGACAAGAACTGAAGAGGCATCGTGTAATCTTACTGTGGAAGGAAAAGCTAATGCTTGGGTTTTATATATAATGTAGTTTTTTAATAATTGGAACTAAAAGGAGTAGTAGGAGAACAGCAGCAATCGCAGAGGTGTGACACTTAACGGAACATACCTTCTCGAGGTTGATTGCTTGCATCCTGATGCTGAGCAGCTTTCGTGGGACATCAACTGCTGTGTTCCATTTACCTTTTCATGATTGTATCAAAATGTGTTTTGAACACTTGGTTCCAAACCAGCTGCTGTGCATACAGTACCCTGGAGTTTGAAGTGCATACAAAACTTCCCAAGTCTTCAAAATAATTTTTTTAACCAGATTTGTTGAAGAAAGAGCATAATGGAAAGTTGTGGCATTATGTAGTGGCCCCAAGTGTAGCAATTGCCTTTTGGAAGGTGAGGAGGAGGAGGGGCAGTGGTATTGGAGGAGTCAGGGTAATAAGGGTGAGTTAGGCAAAACTGAAAATAAACGTGGTGTGGGTTTTTTGACACATTCATGTAAGCAGCCGTTGGCTTTATTTTTGCTTTCTTAATTCCAGGGGCTGTTGCATTACTGTTAGTGGACTGCATTTTCATCAGAAGAGATTTTGCAGTCTTTAGCTATTTTTAGAAATCTCTAAAAGCGTAAATAAAAAAAAAAGAAAAGCTTATGCTCAAGGTTTCTGGGGAGCAAGAGGCTACGTTTTGAACTATTGAACAGTATAACAAGTTATTGTATGTATCCTTGCCTTTGTCAGCTTAAGAAGTTGGAAAAGAGGGGTTTTCTGTTAACGTATTCTTGATTTCTATAAGAGAAGTGAGGATATGGCACTGAAGAGTCATTAATAAAGTTTCAGTAGTCAGCCGTGACAGTGCTAATGTCTGAATCTAACCAAGTCTTACATCAAATCAGTGAATCAATAAATTTTTTTGCATTCATATGCGCTTTCTTTTTTCTCTCTCCTCAAGGTTTTAATTATAGACAGTCATAGCTTAAGCATTATCACAAATTTATTGCGTGCTATGAATATATGCAATATCAAAATTAAAATGGGTTGTATACAGCTACCAAAGTGGCCATATCAAATTAAATCTCATTTTGCTTTGGAGATAGTGCATTTTAAAAGTGGTAATTAAGAAAACTCTAGTTTCAGATAGAAAGAACTATGATTTTTGCTTTTAAGAGGTCCTTTATGAAGTCAATTTCAGGATGTTTTGTAATTAAAACCTCACAATTAAGGTGCACTTCCATACGAGA
>NW_009197532.1:16039-23099 GCF_000690835.1 Fulmarus glacialis | reverse complement strand
TAAAATTTTATTCAAATAGATCTCTCATCTTGGCCATACCACAGGTGTAACCAGTTGAATCTTGTAAATGAAGGACTTAAAGCTTTTGTATTTACTTTCTTACTTCCTTTAAATTTCTAGGTTCCTCCCTCTTCTTCCCCTGCTGTATTCTGCAGTAAAAGTGGTGGAGGTTCCTTGCTTCCAGGCACAGTTTTTAACTCACTTGAAACATCTTAATTTGCAAGTTTAATTCAGTCTGTTTCACGTAGTTATCTTTCAAATTAATTTTGTCTTCTGTAACATTTAAACAGCTTTCTAGGCATAAGGAATAATAGGCATGGATTGGTTAGAAAGACACTTCTGAAGTAGATAATTAAATAACTTTAAAACATTTTAAAAGAGGGAAGTCAAAAGCTAATGTTGCTTTATGAAGTGGCATGTGCACATGTGGTTTTTGTTTTATCTGCATAAATCACTGACACTTCTTTTTCTTGTTATAGGCCATTGAACAAAAAATCAAAGGTAAGTTACTTTAGAGTTATTTCTATTCTGTGTATAATTTCTGTATTTTTAAATATGTTGAATCAAATGGGTCACCTGAAAGCTCTTCTCAAACTAAAAGATGGGATCCTTGAAACTTCAGTTGCACTTTTTCAAACAGTGACCACAAAAGACTAGAAGAGTAGTGGCTAAGGGTTTATTCCAGGGATTGGAGTCTTCTGTTCTTCCTATTTTCTGTTCTTAATTACTTATACAGCACCAGGCATATACATAATACCTTGAGTTCTTTTCCTTATTTGCTTTTTTCCTTCCCCTCTTTGCTTTGGAAAGTGCAGAAACACTCTAACACTTCAAATATGGCCATGTGTATATATAGATCCACGTAATGGATCTGTTTGAAACTTAATTTCCAAATAATCTAAGTGCAACTGGGGTTGGGAATGCTTGATAGACGAGTAATTGATATGTCTGGTTTTAACTAACTGTTGCATGTGGAGAGTTCATCCTGACAAAATGATCAAGATGACAGTATCTGAAAGCTGTAATTTCGATGTTCAGTGGCAGGCTGGGAACACTGCAGTTGTTCTGAATGTTTGTGAGTTTTATACAGATCTCCATTCCAACTGGCTTCTATAAAGGGGGAAAAAAAGATTCTTTTCACTTTCTTTTTAATTCTAGCTCATAACCTGTTAGTTGGGAAGTGGATAATAATTGCGTAAGTGATCATGTGGAGTGCTTGCTGAATCCCCGTTTTCTGGGAACATTGGGTTTAATTTAATACTTACTTGAGCAGTGGTAGAAACAGGAGCTCAGAAGCCCTGCTTAGCAGAGATGCAATTACTGTTGGAAAAATCAAAAAGTGTTTGAAGTGCTGTTCTGGCATGAAGGTAGTAAAATGGTAAAGGACATACTGCGCTTGAAGAGGCAAAGAAACAAACGAAAGTGTCCATTACTGAGGTGTGTGTTTGAAGAAGCATCCTCGTTTGCATGTGGTTGAAATGGAGGAGGCAGGTTCCCCACATAAAAAATGTGCCAATTCTCCTGCCGAGGACTGCAGTACCAATTACCGGGTATCAGGAGACACGTTTACGTCTGGTTTATTTAAGTGCAATGTGTACTTTAGTGTGTGTGTTTAAAAGGTTAAAAAAAAAAAAAAGATTGAGTATGACCAATGGTTTTCAGCGTGTGACGATGCTCTCTGCAGGGAATGAGGGCAGCCTGGGTTTCGTGTCTTGGGGAAGTCTCCTACGTGCCACTTTTGAGGAAGCTGATGTTTTGGTTATGGAGTATTGATCGCTTGAGGCAGAGGGAGCTGCCAGAGCATGGTGGCTGCAGGAGTGTTGGTGCACATTCCTGCAGCCGATGTCAGTAATGGAAGCTTATGTTCTGTATGTGGAACGGTCCTGTGGGTTTCATGGAACTGACTATAGGTCCTGGCCCCTCCAGCCTGGCTCTGGTCACTGAAATCAGTTGGGAATTCTATGTTTGTCTTTAGGTGCAGGACTGCATACTTAATGCAAGTGCAGGAAGAGTATTGTAATTAATAAATACTCTTCACTTGTTTTTTAAAGCACCCTTTTTCAAGCAGTGCATGGAATTGCATTTGAAGTACAGGCTAAGCATTTGTTTTCTTCTGTATATTCCTACTATAAGGCTTCTAAGGTAATAGACCAGATTTAAAGAATTGTGAAAGTGTTTTGGTTTATGCTGAAGTAATAAAATATATCTGAAAAGATAGCGAAGAAGGAAAATGATAAAATACTTTGCTGTAAATAATAACATCCATTTTGAATGAACATTTGACCTATGTACTTATGCTGCGCTGGCATCCATGCGTCACATCAGGGAGGAGGCTGCAAAAGCAAATGGCTAAAAATAGCATGGAGACAGGAGGGCAGTAATTCTGCTCAGTAGGCTACCTGATGGTAATCTTCAAATTGAAAAAAAATTCTTTTGAAGGACAGAGTAAATTTTTTCTTTCTTTCTTTTTTGTTAATTTTCTCATTGGAGGCCTAATGTTTACTGATGGAAGTATTAAGTTCCAACTTTAATGTTACATTATTATTAAAAGGGTATTTCAGGAAGTTTAGCAGGAATTTAGAGTTGTCAAAGAAACGCAGGCTGGCAGTCCTTCTGAAGACGTACAGACATTATGGGATTCAGATATGCAACTTTTTGCAACAGTTTCTATAGGAACAAAATTCATTGCTTATGTTGAACATAGCTTTCATTGTTTCAACAGTTTTGCCTACTTGTATTCAGGATGCAAATTAATGTTTCATTAGTTTCCAAGTTTCCATCGCGTTAGTGTCTTAAATAATTTATTCTGTGCATGAGCTGAAGATAAAATACAAGAGCATAGGATCTCTAAATAATTCAGAATTATCTTCCTTCTTTCAGAAAAGTAGCTGGTTAAGTGGTAGGGGTGGGTAGGGAGGTTATTTCTTGTTTTTAAGCGTAGTTTGGATGGCTCCGAAATGTTGTTTTAGCTAAGGTAGAAACTGTTGTTGTACCAGCTGAAGTAGCTATGGTGTTCGTGTAAAAATTATAAGACTACCTTCCAAGGAAGTTAATGGTGCTGATTTTTTTTTTTTTCCTGTTCAGGATTGGAAATGGAAGTAATGAAGATGATGCTAATATAAATGTTTCTGGTACAAGAAGCATTTTAATACTGTAGTATTGTCATTAAAAATGCATGTATGTCATTCCTGTGGATTTCAAATATTCTAACGTGTCTAGTTTTATACATCTGGTTTTATTAAAAGAGGGAAGAGGCAGTTCATAGGAGTTAGAGATGAATGTATTATTTAGTTGCTAAGTGGAAGGTTTTTCTATTTGTGCAGCAGCTAGCATAACAAATTCATACATCGACAAGTGCCCTCCAAGTGCTCTTGTACCAGGTATTTTAGGAAAAAATAAGTATCATTTGAAAGTCCTTATTTGTTGAGAATACTGTAGAATTGTCAATGGTTGTGGTATTCCTTCTAGCTTGGCAAAATACGTATTTTTGTTGTGTTTAATGTCAGTACTATTAAAGACAGACAAATCAATCCATTTAACCTAAATTTCTCCTAAAACAGGACTCTGGAAACCGCACTGTGGCCACGAGTAGCTAGTGATAAGCCAAGCACTAAAGTAAATGCTATTGCAGAAGAATGTTTGAGTTTTGTTGTATATGCTCACTTCAGTAATCATGGTGTACTTCTGCAGAATGAGATTTCATTATGAGACGAAATATCTTTTTGTGCACACTTTAATGTGTGTACATAATACCCTGGTGAAGTAATTTAGAAACTTTGAACAGTAATGTTTATGTTGATGCCAGCGTTGTGGTTAGTTGTTCTGAATGCTTTTGTGCTTTGCGAAACAGTACAAGCTAGAGCTGAAAACATCTGTCAATCTTCAGCTCTAAATTCCCCTGCTTTGTAGAAGGCAGAGGCATAAAGTACTACTTTTATTGCAGAACAGAATAAACTTTGAATCAACCACTGAAACGGAAAGTGCTTTTAAAAATAGCTGGGTGTGGAATTGAAATCTTTGACTCATATTTCCCACCTTGGAAACTTCTTATTCATTTTCTTCTCTGTGAAGCAAAATTGCCCGAATACACTAACTCTTCTGTTTTTTGTCAGGTTTCTTTTTCACTTGCCTAACTATGCTTTTCCTGATTGGAAAAACTGTTATGTTAGCTTTTAAATCTTGAAAGCGAATAGCAAAAATGAACAGAGTAAGAAATGCTTGCTATTAAAATTACCCGTAGCAATGGCATACAACTTACCTTTGTGCGGATCTTCAGGGGTTAATGAATTGGCAAACAGTTAGATATTTTCCAGATCAGCTAGCTGAGCTTACAGCTGCGGCCATTTTTCCACAACGAAAATTCTAGCACTACATCTTACGTGTGTCAGCTTGAAAGCCAGACTTCCTCTGTTTGCCCTTCAGCATTCCAGCACTGACAACTCTTTGGGGCATGACACGCAGGGAGAGAGCATTACAATACATTTTTAAGAGGTCAGCTTCAACAGCAGCAAGAAGAAACATTTAAATGACAGCTTGGTGCTGTTCTTTGTGTGGTTTAGTAGACGATTTGATCTTTGTACGCTGATTCTGTGCGAGTGAGAAACTTTTCCATCTGCATTAAAGTTATTCAAACAGCTGCCATTTTTTTTATTGGAGGGGGAGTTTAAGTGACTGGGCCCCTACTCCAGGAGGAGTTGGCAGGCAGCACTCCTGGAGCAGTAAAATGACACCATGCTTCTCCTCCATTTTCTAATGAAATCTGCAGAGTGGGAAAGCAACACAAGTTGGAAGCGTCTTTCTTTGGAATCTCTCTGTAAACTGTAACTTCACCATCCCCTGCTTTGTGGGTTTTCAGCAGGTTTGTTCTTTATGAAAATCTGTCATTTTTAATATTCATTTCTGTAAAGTTGCTATTACTAGTCAAGTAAATTAACTGTGATAGACTGTAAGTCTGTTAATATTATCTTTCTGCCTTAATATGATTCAAAATAAAATACTGGTGTGCAGGACAAACTTTTATTAAACAAGCAACTTGTTTATAACAAATTAAAATACTAATATAATGATTAAGGGGTGTTGGAATTTATAGTAGCCATATTGGAATATTAATGTATTATTTAGTCTTCCGTGAAGTTGAGGACCAGAAAATGTTGGACAGGATAAATTGTATAGCTTAAAACTTACTCTGTGGTACTCAGGGAAGCGAAGGCAAGGGAATTCTGTTGCACTTCTGATTAATTTCAGTTTGAAATTAACATGCAAATGTAAAGTCTGCATATTACCCTGTTATCTGGTAAGATTTCTATTTAGTTTGCTGATCATAGTAGAAAGAATTACCGTATTCGCTAAGGAAATGAATGCATAGAATATATGACAAAATTTTCTTAAACTGTTTGTAAAGTCTTGTTCATGTTGTAGCTTAGGGGCTGGCTTGGCAGAAAGTAGCTTCTTTATTAGTTGCTCTCTTTTATCGTTGAAAGTGATTTGATAACAGAATTCCGTGGACTTGCAGGTAATAATATGCACTTTGTCTTAAAGTAGCTTTAATTAGGAAAGTAAAGTATTAACGTTGCTGCGTTGCAGTACTGCCCTAAACATGCTACTGCAACTCTGGATGTCTCGTGGAATGTCATATAGAAATGATTTTACTTTATCTGAGAGGAGCAATTGTATGTGGATGGTAGTAGTAGTGTAGAAAAAGTGAATCTCTTTCATTGACCATGTTGTATGTTGGATTAAAAATCTCTTCAAGCGAGGTGTACTTTCCACTTAAGCTGACAATAAAAAAAAAAAGCCTAAATACAGTGTGCAAAAGGCTGAAGGATGTAGTTGTCCCTAAGTGGTGCCATTACTGTATGACTACTTTGTTGGCTTGATAATGATATACTGGCTGCAAAAAGTGGTTGTTTTCCACGTATCACTGTCAGCACACCTCAGGTGTAGGCTGAACTATGCTTTAGACTGTAAAGAGTAATTAGTCTGAATCAGTTGCAGCAGAAGGCATATTGATAGATCAAAAAGTTAAGATTTGGGCAGTAGTTACACAGATTGTGGTATGTGAAGAATTTTTTTTTTTTTTTTAAATTTCAAAGCTTGTTGCAGTACCTAGACCACAGAAATGTGCTAAGTGCTTATGCATTAAATTGTTGACAAATTCTTAGCTATTTGCTAAAATGGCTTCCCCCCCCAAGGCTTAGTCATTTTCAGTTATTTTAATTGTTTTTAAACCTGGAAATCTGAAGAGGAATAAATGGAAATAGATTTGTTTAAGACTTCTTTGTATTTGTGAAATTCAGTTTTGATCATAATTTGTTGTCACATTGTATGCGTCAAAAAATTGTGCAAGGGATGTGGTCTGAGTTACCTATTTTTTTAATATAGGTAACAACTTAATTTGATGGAATCTGATATGGTGTTGGTGATTTTTATCAACTTGCCAATTTATCTTAATAGCTTTTGAATATCTTCTATTCCCCATGCTCTGTACATTAAATTGACTTATGTCTTGGCCATTCCTCTCCTTAATTCTGTCCTTCTCCAGTCAGCTGTGAAATAGAGAGAGCTGGGTCACTGCTGTGTCAGAGCAGGGGAGATGGTGGGGCTGGGGAGTGAGCGTGCTGGTGAGCCGCTGAAGCCGGGTACTCCTCCCCTCCCCTTGAGACTTCTGTCAAAGGCCTGTATCTGGCCACCTGTGAAACAAGGAGGTCCCTAAAATTTTTCTTTTCTACTTATTCTTAAGTAACCTGAATATAATATTCCTTTAAAACACAACTCAGCTGCTGATTCTTAAGTGACGTTTTATTCTAAAGGCCTTCATGTTTGTGTTTTTCAAAATACATAACTGTGTATTATAGTAGAAATTTAAAAACACAGTCATAAGTAACATTGACAGTATTCACTGTCATTGATTCTTTAAACAAAAGTTTAAGGAGTTTGCTTTCTTTTTTATTTTTATGTTGTATTACATGTATCTGTTCCTGAAAGTGAATGATAAAATGATCTTTAAACAAAACAAAAAAAATTAAAAAGCCCCAGAAAACTACATTTTCAGTCATGTAGT
>NW_009197532.1:0-16028 GCF_000690835.1 Fulmarus glacialis | reverse complement strand
TCCTGCTGCTGATATACCAGGAAATTGTTAAATGGAACACAGCGGGGAAGTGGTTTAAGGATGCTGCTCTCAAGCTGCAAGTTGTGTATGCTTAGATGCTGCCAGTGTACAAAACTATTCTTGAAAGTAAATACAGCCTTATAGTAACTGAAACCTGATTTGTCATCGGGCGCCTCCTCACTCAGCAGTGCAGAGTGAGAGCCCTTGCTGGTCCCGAGTGGTAGTACCTGCCTCAGTTTCCCTCTTTCTTAGCACGCAGGGTTGGTCCTCTTCTGTAGCCTGCCACCACCTTAGAGGTGCCGTTGGAGCAGTTTGACGGAGCTGCGTCCTGAACTCTTCTCTCATAGGATCTCAGTGAAAAAAATGTGAGGATGACTTCAGCCTGGGTCACTTTTCTCCTCTGTTGGCTGTACAGCCCCAGAAAGGGTTGTGTTGCTGGGGAAGCAGTGACCTGTAGCTAGCAGGAACCTCTTTAAATATTTGTCACCAGAAGAGTTGCATTACTGAGCTGTGCCCTTGAATGCCACACAGATTAAACTATTTTGCTTTCAGTAACTTGAAAACTGCCAGTTTCATTTTGAGGAGCTCTGAGTAGAGATGGTGACTTGACCACATAGGCAGGTCAGTGCTGAGGGAGGTCACGATCGAGTCTTGAAGTATCTCGGAAAGTTCTACGGTAAATGTAAATATGCTTTATGGATATCTCATCCAAGAAATTTGGAAAGTACATTAGCATATCAGTCATGTAAGGGATTGGAAGTACAGCTTACCTGTTGTAGTGGTTGGGGTGAATGGCAGTAGCACCAGGAAGCACACATCCAGTAGCTCACGGTATTCCTTCCTATCCGTTGAGCCTGGTTTACCAACCAGTTACCTACACCTGAACACCCCCATACTTACCGCCTTTGCTTTTGTACTGGTTGGAGTGGAGGAGTTAAGTTGAGGGTGTTGCGGTTTTCCCTTTATTTAGCATCTGAGTCTGGTGTGTTCACTCACAATTGACCTCTGCAAATTATTTGACCTTCCTCTTGCCTTGAAGTGGCTGTGCTGTCAGGACTGAAAGATAATTTGGAGTTGCAGTTGCACATTTGGCATTTTTATCAATGCCGGCACAGTCCTGCCAAGGTGTGTATGGGGCTACCTGTGCTATTAGCTTTTCCTGCTGGCAACAGATTGGCTTAAGGATATTAATGTATTTCCCTTTGGATGTTAGGGTTGATAAAGCAGGCAAGTCTTAAAAATGTGTTCTGTATATCCTGTTCACCTCTTGTTCTTTTTGTGTAAGACTATAACATTTTTCTATACGTAATGCTTAAATTTCCCATTGGAGTAAATTTTTTTTTTTTAGTACTTAAATAATTTTTTTAAGTAAAGTTTAAGTGCCAGAATAAACTGGCATAGTGCTGATTTGTCAGAAAAAGCTATAGAAAGCTTGTTAGTAGTAGCATCCTTTAAATGAGAGAACTTTGTTAGGAGTGATAGCAAGGCATATTTCTGCTTCCAGATCTGTGCTATTAAAGCTGTGTGATTATGGGATAATTGAGCTTTTAATGGGGAATGAGTACAACTTGAATCAGAAAAAATGCTGCCATTATGTAATATGTAAGCACATCTAAGTATATTGACTTAGTCTTCAATTTTTTAAGTTGCTGTTCTTATGAATAACTTTGTCCAACTTTCTTTTTTTTGGGGGTGGGGATAGTGCCAGAACAAACAAAGACAAGTGTAAGCCAGCCTCAGCCTGTCACCTCTAACGGCACTTCCACAGTAACCAGCACTAATAATAATGCCAAGCGGGCCACAGCCAACAGTCAGCAGCAGCAGACCTTGCCTCGATACCCTCCTCGTGAAGTACCACCGCGATTTCGACACCAGGAACAGAAACAGCTTCTGAAACGAGGTCAGCAGTTACCAGTTATAGCTGCAAACCTGGGATCTACTCCTAAAGTATTAAACGGCCAGTCAGGAGGCAGCACTGTCACAAATAAGCAGCCAGTGACCAACGGAGAAGTGCCGAACAGCAGCAAAAAACAGCCAGGTGAGGGGGAGGTACCTTGTTTTCCTTTAACTAAAATCGAATAGTTTAATTTTAATTATCAGTGAAATATTTGAGCTAATACTATTTAAACTTTAAATGTAAGCTGTAGCATGATGAGATAATTTTCCTGTGTCGTAGCTTAATATTATAGGATGGTTTCAGCCATCTTTGTGCGAGTTTCATACTGAAGCTTAAGACATCTTAGTTGCTCATTGTTGCCAGTGTATGATAGACATGTCTGTTTCTGGACAGATGTTGAAGCCAATATCTATTAGCCACTATAGCCACTGCTATGTTCTGAAGTTCCAGTCTTTATCCTAATAATTGATCCAAGCATGGTCATGTATGAAGCATCTTTTTTGCATCCAGTTTTGATACACAAATCTCAAAAGGAAGGGTCTTTCAGACAGTTCCCAGAGTGTTCTGAACAGCATCTCAAGACTTTTTTTTTTCTTCTCCCCTTCATATGTAGAGATATAGATAGGGTACAACTTGTTTAGAATATCAGAATTGCATTTTAGTCTTAGGTCAGAGTTTTTCTTTGTTTGTCTACCTGAAGCTAGGTTGTCTAACAAAATGGATCAACTTTTGCCTTTATTACTATTAGTATTTAAGTATAGTTATCCTTTATTATTTTGGCTTGTTACGCATTCTCTTCAAATCACCTTTTAAGAGTAGTAAACTTACCTGTTGCGTGTGCATAATCTGCTGATCAGTGAATGTACTAGCATGCAGTTCAGCAAATTTTTTGGGACAATAAGGGCAGTCTATTTTTGGCTGGAAAAAAGGTAACTTCCTTTGTGGGGATCTAGATTTTTAAAGGGATTTGGTATTAATGCATGCTAACATGTTGGACAAATGCTTTCTTATTTTTATACTTGTATTTATTTTTTGACATGCACATAGCAGTGGTGTGCACTATCCCACAGAAGTTTCTTTTTGAAACTTTACTGAATTCCCAGTGTTTCTCAAAATTGTGTTATACTCTACAAAGGATGTGACTCCTAGCCCCTTCAGTTGCAAAAAAGATTTCTGGAAAATAGCCTTGATATTTCAAGTTTTAGTTAAATTTTGAGCTGTTCTGATTACTCAATCTTGAAGAAGCAGTATTTAAAATGAAAGTAAACAATCAAAACATCGGAAGCAGTTTATCCGTGTGCTCCTTGAGGAATATTTCTGAAATTACTTTCCAGTATTATTTTTGTAACGTACTGGTAGAACTCTTTACCATTCCAAGAACTGATTTTTAAGCAGTTCATTTCTTTTTCACCTGTCTAAGGCTTAAAGTAATCTTTCATATACTTGCTTGTTTCTAAGGTGAAACTTTTTCTCCAGCATATATCCTCTACTGGTCAAATTGTGTGGTAGCAAGTAGTGATTTAAATAAAAATTCGCATGTAAACTAATCTAAGAAGTATTAGTCTTTATACAACCTATTAAACCTCCTAATTGTATCCAGAGAGTTTTTTGAATATACTGTCCTTCATTTCACTTTTTGTGAATGCCAGCCCAATATTTAATTAGTTGGGTTCCCATTTGTGCATTGCGTTCTTCCCAGTTTTGCTCAATTTTGCTTGATTTTGTGCTGGTGTGGCTGGACAGCCTTTAGGCTGGGAGATGTCAACGGGTCCCTGTGCGGTGCTGCCACAACGCTATACTGAGTGTCTGAGGCAACTGCTTTACTGGGAGTCGTTCTGTGGTTGGAATAATATGTTAATTATTAGAATAATATGTCTAGATGTCCAGCTGGTAACTAAAAGGTTCTGAGAGCCTTTAGGGGAGAGAAAGGTTGGCCAAATCACTTTCCCATCTTAAGAAAATGTTTGCATTGTCTGTAGCATCCTGTCAGTCACTGTACTGTCAGGTCTTTGTTAACTCTGTGCTGTGCTCAGGGCGTTCCGGTGTGTGCAAAGTAGACTGGTCAGAACTGACAGGTGGGGTTGGGAGGCCAGGATCTCGTTTCTTGGTACCGTGTATCTGCATGCTTCAAAGATCTCTTTCCTCTAGTATAACCAGGGATAATGTCTGGTTTGGATGTTTTGTCATGTTCTTTGAGAAACATAGGTAGGATGATAATGTAAAGGAAAATAATTTTTCAGTGCTGGATTTTTGTAATGATTTCAAAATCTTGCCTGTGAGGTAATGTGGAGGTGGCCGTAGTCCAGCAGCACGCAAGAGTGACTTAATGTCTTTTGACAACTTTGTATCTGAAAGGAAATATTACTGTCATTTGCTTGTCTCAGTCTTACTCGCTCACTCTTCCTAGTTCCTCCTTTAGCCTCCAACAGCAAGGTCTAGGTACTCTCCTTGTTATCTCTGAAATTAAAAATCTCATGAAAGTTGACATACCTGTAGATCCCTTCCTATTGAAAGAATATCGATGTACAGGCCATTTGGGTTAACAAATTTTGTACCTTACTGGAATATCTTTGAAGATTGTGAAATTCTTGACTTTTTTTTTAAGCATTATTTAATGGATATTGGGATTGATCTGTATTTTAGCGCTAAAAGAAAAACTATAACTTCAAATGTTGAAGCCAAAATTGCTGGAATCGGTAATGGCTCCAGTTTTTTGTCTGTCATTCCCTGACAGACCCCAGGGTAGGCTCTCTCCCCAGTTCCAGCTGGTTATAACTGTTTGGTAGGTGCTTTGTAAAAGCCAGGCAACACAAGTACTGCTAAGTTGAAAGTCTTCCTTTAATTGTCCTGGCCACAGTAAGTTTTTAAGTCTTTGGTATTGGAGAATTTTTTAATTCTATCAATGGCAAAAAAAAAAAATCTGTTGTGTTTTGCATGGACAATCATCTCTTTTGAAAATTAACCTGCTTTGTTTAGAAGTAAAGCTTAAGGGATAGTCCTGTGGGTTGGGGTTTTTTTCTGCTGTTTTTAGGACATTTGGCATATCTTTTTAATAAAGACATGTTAAGTGAAGCTCATGCCATGTAGTACCTCTGAAACAGATACAGGCTTGTACCAAGATGGTTATTTTAAGAAATCTACATAAGTAGCTCTTTATCAGAACATTTTCATACCCAATTCAGTTGTTTGCTTTACTGAAATTTTCCCCCATGTGTAAATTTCACATGAAAGGAAGGTCTTGAATGCTGCCTTGGTATGTTTGTTTGCCTCTATGCTTTGTAACACATCAGAATAGTGGTTATTCCACAATGAAGTGATTTATATAGTGAACTAAAATATTTGCCAGCAGTAATTGCTTACAACTGTGGGACAGAACAAAACAGGAGAGCACCATGAGGCTCCTGGCGTTAATCCAGTTACTTGGATGCCTCCTTTGATGCGAGTGGGTCTCGCTTTATCCTTGTGCATCTTGCAGCGGAGCTGCAGAATTATGTTACAGCCAGAGCCTTCGGAAACAAAAGATTCTCCCTGTAACTTGAGGGTTTTTTCTCGGTTATTGTAGGAGTCAGGGAAGAAGTGAGCAGTTGGGATTTGCAGTTAGTAGTGATGGAGGTTGACTTAATTTAGGAAAAGTTGCCTTAACAGTTATGATCTCCAACTGTAAAAATTGGTGAATTTGAAACATTTGATTTCGTACACTGCCTATAGGACACTTAGGAGGAAGGAGCTATGAAAGAGTGGTAAATGAAAGTTTGTTATGCACACGCTTAGGTTAAATCAGAGTTGGACTGTACTTAATTATTTCTGTTTGCTAAATCAGGTAGCAAAAGAATGACTTTCAGGTGGAGAAGGCATGCAATTCAAGAAGCGATACGAACTTGCTTAAGTTTCAGGGCTGACCTCTGAAATTCTAAGTTAGTACAGTCAAAAATTAAGTGGTTTTGGTTTCGATGACTATAAATTCTTCCTCTTTTTTATATAAATCAAACTTTTAAAATTAAGGACATGTTAAATTGGTTAATTAAATGTCAGATGTGTAATAACTAACTAGTAGTGGAAATATTTAGTAAAAGCAGCAAAATTGCTACTAATTAAATCTAAATGCTACATGTAGAAAGCTGGATTTGCTATCAGTGTATCTCTTCCCTGCGGTGTGGTCAGCGCTGTGGGTGAGGCAATTCAGAACTTGCTTGTCGCACAGTCAGTAAGATTGAGAGATGGCTCTTAAGAGAAACCTTTCCTGAAAAAGGGGTGCTAATAAATGGTTTTAAAGTAATGAGTGGTTCGGGGACTGTTCTCAAAGGGCTAGTTTACTTAAGTAACACTTCTGTAATTTTCTTGCTTTTTTTTTTTTTGTAGGCATGCCTCCCATTCGGGACTTGGTGAGCCACTCCCCTAACCAGTCAGGTTAGCTATTTAAATCTCACCTTTTTTTGCACTATGTGTGTTTGTAGTAGTTACGTGTTTCACACAATTCTGTCTGATTTTTTTTTTTTTTTAATTTTTTATTCTTTGGCTTATGCTTTTCAATAGCATGTGCTGTGTGAATGACTGACTTAAGTATACTTTCTCTGTGCCATTACATACTACATTTGGTTAAACATTTTTAATTTTCTAAAATAACATCAGAATTCATACCAAAACAGATGTTTCAACTATGTGGCACCTTAGCTTTAAAATACTAAGTGTTGTCTTTTTACCTTTATGCTTACATATTAAATTGCCTCTTCGTGGTATTAAATTGAATAATCTGTGCAAGCCTGTGCTTTATATCGGAGACATTTCACAGCACTGTGGAGGAAGTCACATCTGGGGGCCTTTCTATTTTGAATGCTGAGTTTATGTTGGGGTAGCGTATATGTGGAGGCCTACAGCTGCGTGTGTACTGGATATGATTGTGAAGAACACTTGCTGTTTATTTTTAAGTAATATTTTGGAGCGAATGTGCTGTGTGAGGACTTGGGGACGTGCCATATGAAATGCTCTGGAGTAACGCAGGTAGTGCTGTAGGATGGTTTGTACTGGCTCTCTTTCTGGCTGTGCCATGTACCCGTCGGGCTGCTGTGGGCACAGTGCTTAGGAGAACGTTTCCTGTTTGTATCTCTTCTGTTTACCTTGAAGACTGCTCTGAAAGGGGTGATGTTAATCCTCATCTCCTCTTCCTTCCCCTCTCTTCCCGTGTGTTGAATTTGGCCACTTAACGAGACAGCTTCTTCATGCGATGGAAAGCTAACCTGAGGGTTCATCTCTTTCCCGTGGCTCAGCTGTCCTGACTCACCGCAGTGCTGCAGCGGTGTTGGGTCCAGCACAAGTCAGGGCCGGAGCCCCTGCTGGGAGGGAGGAGAGGGAGTGTGCAGGACGGTCCCTTTTAGGAGAGCCACCAGTTGTGCTGGGTGGGTTAGGGTTAGGTGCAGAGGGACCCTGTACCCTTGTCCTGGCAGCTTTCCTGTCCTGCATTAACAGTTAGGAAACTATTGCGGAGGCAAACAGCTACATCTACTAATTCTTGGGTTGGCGTACTTTAAGAAGACACAAACAGACTTCAAGACCTTTTTCTCTACCACAGAGAAACAGATATGTGATGTTAACAAACAGGTTTTATTTTTCTGGTTTTGTAATTTTTAATAAAAGTGCTTTCTAGCTTGTTTACTAAAATGCATTTTTTTCATAAGGACCGAAGGTACAGTGATTGGGAAGGTATAGTATTGACAGTCTGTGGGTACCAGTATGTACTGGAACTGGAAAAGGAGACAGAGGGAGCAAGATTCAGATATTTCGTAATTTACACTTCTCAATCCTACTGTTTAGTTTAGATGATATGATGGTACCTTAAAACAAACTACTTTAGAAAATACATAGAGTTTCCCGCAAACATTTCTTGCAGGGGTAACTCATAGCTAGAAAGCATTATATTATTAAATTACAAATTATTGAAAAAATCTTAGCAGTCTACTGAAGTTTAAGAAACTCAGGTTTGTGTAAATATTTTTTTGTCCAGGATTTAAGCAGCAAAAGTTCAATTGCAGCTTCTAAATAGTTGTGGGGAGAAAACCCAAATTGTGCACCAAATGTAGTATGTTGTCAGCTGTAACTTTTTGATTTTGAGGGTGTTTTTGTGGTATCTGCCAGATACGAAAAATTTGAGATAATACCTTGCTTATTCAGTATTTGTATACTTAATCTCAGAAGTTTGTGGGTTGTGGAGATTCAGATGGGAATATTCCAGAACAGTGGCTCATACTAGAAATCACTAATGCACATTTATGTCCAGAAAAAGACTGTTAATCAAGGTAGTTTTGTAAGTATTGGGATAAAGTTCTGGATGACTGGAAATGAATCATTATATGCTGTTTGTGTATTGGCTCGTTACAAACTGTGTATCACAGTTGTAAATTATTGTAACAGAATTTTAACAAATACAAGTTTTCTTTTTATGTATTCTATTGTTGTGCAAATTAGAGTTTGTTTACCATTTCACTCTGGCTTGTAGTCATAACCTGTATCTCTTTCTCCACTCTGAATTCAGGCTGTTTGCCATCTGTACACTTTCGTGTTGTTTTTAAAATTGATCCTGTTACTGGGATGATGTTTATGTAATCAAGATTTTGTTTTGTTAGGGCAGCTTTTGGTGCTGTTGATTCTCTTGTTCTTGAGAGTGCAGACAACTCTTAACTTTGATTAGTCTTTTAATATAGATTAAATGTCTTTTTTTAAAATATCAGTGTGAGATTTGAAATCTTGGGGTTTGTTGGACAATTGCTCGGATACTACAGTGGTTTTTCCACTAACCGCATTAATAAGCGGTTCTGGGTTATGTTCAGCTGAACGAATGTCTTCCAGTTCTCCCAAGGATGCTGTGCAGTTCTCTTCTTAAAGACTGTGGAGCTGCCAGGCACTTCTAACTATTACGCTCTATTTCTACCTGCCACAGGTCTTTTTCCACTACTCCCTGTTCCAAATTGCTGTGCCAGCATCCTTGTTTCTCATGTTGTAATTCCTATGTGAAGCTTATCCGATTGCTTCGATGCTCTCAAGCTTCCACATCCTGGTTGCTGGAGGAGCAGTGGGTGATCCCGGCTCTGTGCTGCTCCAAGCCACATACTCTTGGAGGCAGGGTCTTTTGGCTAGATTCTTTTTCACTGTAGGATGAATAATGTTGATATTGATTAAAAATTAGTTAAAAATAGACCAAAACTTGTTGCACATCGGTGTAATACTCAGTAAACTGCCCATAGTAACTTAAATGTAAGGTTTTTTTATAATTTGTTCCTTCCTGTTTCCTTATAGATCATCAAGATCATAAATTCAAATAATGTAGTATTTAAAATTTGTTACTCTGATTTAAAAATGTGGGATTTTCTGCTTCTCATGGTGTTCTCAAATTCCTTTTGAGAGATGCAAGCACTGAAACAAGGTCTCTTAAAATTACATCAGCTGTGCTTCTCTTCAGATTGGTCAATCATGCTTACACACGATAAACCACATCAACCCTTTTTGTGGTTGAGTTGGAGCACTAAGAACAGGCTCCCGCCGAATGATCCCTGCATTTAAGAGCTGAGCTCTTGCCAGAAGTTGTGTCTTGTATACGTTTTAATCTCTAAGTAGGTGGCAATTTTGACTAACGTTTTTAATAGAGTAGTTGCAACTCAGTTACTTGTTACTGAGCTGTGGTCAGGGATTGGGGGGCATCAGAGTTTGGTGCTTGGGTGCTGGTGCAGAATTGGCGTTCCTTGTAGCAGAAGGGAGAAGCTGGTGAGACTGGCAGCTTCAGATTTCACAATTAACATGTATTTCTTGGAAACACAAGAGGCTGATAAATTACTGTGACATTTTTAAAGTAGCCAGTCCCTAAATGTTCTTGAAATAGCTTTTGAGAAAAATAAGGATTTATAATTGTAGCATTTTGTTACTATTAGCCCTGTCTGTTAACATGAACAGGTACAATTTCATGAAGGTATTCAGGCAAAGCAGCTGTACCTTTTTCTAGTCAGATGTAAGGCATGTGCTGTAAAAATCCATTAAGATTGAGCAGGAGCTATAAAACCTTTTTTCTCTTATCTTTAGGTACATACATTTTGAATATTCTAAGTAAAGGCAAAAAAGGGAACACTATTAAGAAAAGTGGACAGTTTCTTTTTTTAAAAAACAATGTTTTAACGGGCAGAGAAGCATAGTTTGCGTATACAGCAATTGAGCATACACTAGTATGTTTTTTGGGTTTGGTTTTTGTTGTTTTTTTTTTTTTAGTTCAGGCAAATACTAAGTAAAAAACTTCACTGACATTATGCACTTGTGTTCTGTTGCCAACTTCATTACTATTTTTCACACGCTTCACACTTTCATGGTTTCATCTTCTGGTGCACTGGTCTGACTATGTTTTGATTTAACAGTTCTGGGGGGCGGGGGGGAGGAGGGGGGTATCTCTGCAGTAAAGCTTTAGACATATGAGATTAAAATTGATATAACGATATCACTTATTTTATAGCAAATACTCCATGGTGCGTGTATTTAACCATGAAAAGTCTCTAAGTTAATTAGGATGTATGTTTTCTTGATTCCCAGACATGATCAGCTTTTTTATTGAAAAAGAAACAGTAGTTCTTATATAAATGAAAATGAGAAGTATGAGTTCAGCTACTATGTTTAATCTGTACTTCTGCAGCGGCAGAACTTTAGATTGGTCTTGGGGTTTTTGTGTCCGATTGTTGTATAAAAGAAAGTATCTTAAATAACTTGTACTTAAGAAATCTTACAGAATGTCTTTTAATGGCAGTGGGAGGGTGTGTGTTTCTCTGGCTATTGTCACATAGCAATTGATTCTACTAGGTCAGTTTAATATCCTGTTTAGATTTCTGCCTTTCAGAATGTGTTTGATTTTATATAGTATTTGAGTTTTTAATACATTTATGTTCTTACAAAATACTTTGTATATGGTGACATAGAGTATTTTTTTTAAAAAGCTATTTCTCTGCTTTTTGTGAGAGTGCAACTTTGCATGCTGGTGAGAAGTGTTCTAGGTTATGCGTGTGGCAGTGTTCTGAACAACTGTACTCGAAAGCTTTCTCTGTCATCTTCACTGACTGTAGTGTTAAGGAAAATCCTTGGCTTAGTATCTTTATACGTTATTTTTTTCCCCTCTTCTGTTTAATGAAGCAGTAATACTAAATTTATAATAATGCTCTTGGACTTTCCTTCTCCTCTTTAGATCTGAACCACAGTGGTCTAGGATCCCACTATGAAAATTCTCACTGGGGACCAGTCTCTTCAAATAGTGACTCCAGCACAAACTGGGATAAAGTTATTGTAGACGGCTCTGACAAAGAAGCATGGCCATCAATCACTGGCAGTGACCCAGAGTTGACATCAGAATGTATGGACACTGACTCTGCCTCTAGCTCTGGGTCAGAGAGAAACCTTGTTATAATGGCTTCAGGGAGCACAGGTGGTGAAAATGATGGCATTCGAAATGGCATTGGACATGGTTCTCAAAATAAGTTTGTGGTTGGTAGCAACAGCAATAATGTGGGCAATGGAAGTATTAATGGGCCGTGGGGTTTATCCCATGGAACCATAATAAGCACATGTCAAGTTTCTGTGGATGCTCCTGACAGCAAATCTGAAAGTAGCAACAATAGAATGAATGCTTGGGGCACCATAAACTCTTCATCAAATGGAGGGTTAAATCCAAGCACTTTGAATTCAAATGGCAACCATGGTGCCTGGCCTGTATTGGAGAACAATGGACATGCCCTGAAAGGGTCTGTAGGGAGTGGTAATCCTGGCACAAATATTCAGTGCAGTACCATAGGTCAGATATCTAATAGTCAGAGTATTAACTCTAAAGTGGGTGGTTCAGCCCATGGTTCCTGGGGAAGCCTTCAGGAAAATTGTGATTCTGAAGTAAATGGTACAAGGAAGATTTCATTCAGTGGGCAACCTCAAAACCTTAACACTGAAATGAATGGACCAAATAACACTACTAACTTTATGACCTCTAGTTTACCAAACTCTGCTGGTTCAGTGCAGATTAACGAACTGCCTAATAATACAGGGCATGGGGCCTGGCGTGTGAGCACAATGAATCATTCTCAGATTCAGGCCTCTCCAGTTACAAATGGCACTTCCATTTCTCATCTTAGCAATGGTGAGACGAAAAATGGTGGATCTTACGGTACTACATGGGGTGCCTATGGTTCTAATTACTCTGGAGACAAATGTTCAGGCGCAAACAGCCAAGCTAATGGTGACACTGTGAATGCAACTCTAATGCAGCCAGGCATTAGCGGGCCTGGCAGCACTAACTTTCAAATCAATGGGAATAAAGGAGGAGGGGTATGGGAGGCAGGGACAGTCAACTCCCAGAATATGCCATGGGGAAGTGGAAATGGTGCAAGTGCTGGCGGGAGTAGAAGAGGATGGGGCAACCCTGCACAAAACACTGGCACTAACATTTCAAATGGGGAATGGAGTAAACTGCCTAGTAATCAGCATTCCAATGAAAGTGTGAATGGAAACAGCAGGAAGTTCACAAATGGATGGAAATCTACTGAGGAGGATGACCTTAACAGCCAGAGTTCTGCTGCTTCTCAGATAACTGAGCAGAACAGCGCATGGGCCAAAACAGGTACGGGGGACAGTGAAGGTAGTTCGGAGAGCACTGGATGTCATGAAGACAGAGTAACTACAGAAGGACAGAATCGAGAGAGAAGGAAGGTTGACCAGCACGCATTACTCCAAAGTATAGTGAACAGAACTGACTTAGATCCACGTGTCCTTTCCAACTCTGGTTGGGGACAGACTCCAATCAAACAGAACACTGCCTGGGATACCGAAACATCACCGAGGGGTGAAAGAAAAACTGACAATGGGACAGAGGCCTGGGGAGGCTCTGTGACACAGACTTCCAGCTCAGGGGGATGTGTGGATAGACCTAGCCCTAATAATAATGATACCTCATCTGTATCAGGGTGGGGAGATCCAAAGTCTGCTACAAGGTGGGGAGACTCCAAAGGGTCAAACAGCCAAGGGGGGTGGGAAGAAGATTCTGCTGCTACAGTAGTGGTCAAGAGCAATCAATCTTGGGGAAGTGGCAAAGAGGAAAAGTCATCTTGGAATGACGCACAGAAGATCAAACAGGGATGGGTAGATGGACAAAAGGCCAGCCAGGGTTGGGCAGTTTCTGCCGGTGACAGCTGGGGGGAAAATTCAAGAAGTAACCATTGGGGTGAGGCTAAGAAATCCAGTTCAGGAGGTAGCGACAGTGACAGATCAGTATCTGGTTGGAATGAGCCAGGTAAATCAAATTCTGTTACTTGGGGAGGTAATAATACAAACCCAAATAATTCTTCGGGATGGGATGAGCCTGCAAAGTCTAATCAGAACCAGGGCTGGGGAGACCCTCCTAAATCCAATCAGCCTCAAGGTTGGGGGGATTCATCAAAGCCAATCAACTCTCCAGAATGGAACAAACAAGATGTTGGCTCTTGGGGAGCACCATCTGCCACAAACAAACCCCCAGGGTCAGGCTGGCTGGGTGGACCAATGCCGGCACCAGCAAAGGAGGAAGAACCCACTGGCTGGGAGGAGCCATCACCTGAATCAATACGCCGCAAAATGGAAATTGATGATGGAACTTCTGCTTGGGGTGATCCAAGCAAATACAACTACAAAAATGTGAATATGTGGAATAAAAATGTCCCAAACAGTAGCAGCAGTTCAGACCAGCAAGCACAGGTACATCAGCAGCTACTGTCTTCAAGTGCCATGTCTAGCAAGGAGAGCAGTTCGGGTTCTGGTAAGACTTGGTTTTACGCAAATTTGTGTTTTCTGTTAATTGTAAAACAATTCTTTTGTTCTTGCTTCATATAACAATATTTTAGTTTCAAAGTGGAAAGGGAAAGGTGCCAATGACGTACCGTTTTTATTTATAAAAAAGAAGTAACAGCAATGCTCATAGATGTTTGATATATTTATACAGATTGGAAGATCTACTTTTAATAGCTTGAGTAAGAAAGACTAGGCAGCTCTGCTTGAATTCTGGGGTGTGGGAACACAGAGAAAATACTTAAAATAATATCTGAGGAACAAAAGTAATTTTCTTCATTTGATTCTAAAACAGTTAAAACTTAATGTTGCCAAAGAGCCCCCCCAAAAAAAGCATTGAGCTGCTACAGGACAGAATGAAGGGTGATGGTTTTATATGGACTCAAGATCAGACTTTCTGATCTTGTCGTTTTGGGAGCAGTGAATGATGCTTGCAGATGAGCTTGCGTGGAGTATGAAGTATTTTGTGCTCTGTCTCTTTTTCAGCTGCGAAGAGGAGTAGCTTAAATATAATGAGCTCGTAGGAACTTAATATCTTAGAAATTTCTATTATCAAAATGTAATTCTCACATATGAAATTTGTACTTTTGTGATTTTTATTTTTTTTTAATGGAACAGTTTACAGTTTTGTAGTAATTACCTTCATACAAAATGTAAATGTGTACTAATACGCTTCTTAATGTATGTTATGGATCTAGAAAAGACAAAACACTTGAGTCTTTTTAGATAGCTTTTTAAGTCCTGTTTAAAAGCGTGCCAATAACTCATACTGCTTTAAAAAGGTTGGGGAGAGCCTTCTACTCCAGCCACTACTGTAGATAATGGAACTTCAGCGTGGGGTAAACCCATGGATACTGGTACTAGCTGGGGAGAACCCATCAGCGATGCAGCAGGCACCTCTGGCTGGGGAAACGCTTCTCTTGGTCAACAGGCTTCAAATAAACCTGGTGAGTGCTTTCTGCATCATCGTTGAATAAAGGTATTTGAGGACAGTGAAATACCTCTATAGAAGCTTTACATTTTTGAGGGCTTTTTTATCTCGAAGTGAACATCAAGCTAACTTCTGTGTTAAGGGCCGTCAGTTGCTACTGAAATGTTAATGTGCTGGATTTTTTTCACAACCAGGGCCTAAATCTATGCAAGATAGTTGGTGTGGAGATGATATGCCATTGACAGGCAGTCGTCAGACCAGCTGGGAGGAAGAGGAGGATGTAGAGATTGGAATGTGGAACAGCAGTTCTTCACAAGAAGCTAACCCATCTTTAAATTGGCCACCATATATGAAAAAAATGCCCACAAAGGTAATGAGGAGGTTGAGTCAAAGTTTTTGCACTGTTGTCATTTCTAAAAGCCAAGTCAGAACAGATTGCTGCACTGAGTGAGGTACCGTTAAGCTTTAATCTTCATTCATAACGTTTTATGATGTAATTTAAGCAGTAGGTGGTAAACATCATCTGAGTATCACAGGAATCCCTTTCTGTTTTTAAGGGAATAATGAAAGGTGGAAATAAGCAAGATGAAACATGGATCAATCCATTCATTAAGCAATTCACAAATCTCAGTTTTTCAGTAAGTATTTACCTTTACTTGGCTTTACTGCCTTCTTAGAGTGCTAGTTATAATGCACGAAGATTAAATTGCTTAATTGCCTTGTGTTCATTTTCATAGTATTTTTCTTTTTACTTCTGTTTGTCTCTTCTCTGTCACCCATCCCTTTTCTTTGCATCCTCATTACAAAAAGACCTATTTATTGATAAAAAGTATTTTTGTAAACATCACCCAGGTATTCATCCAGTAGTCTGTTGTTTTACTTAATGTTACATAGGTGTTTTGGTGAAGATACCTGTTTTCAATTGGGTAACAACTAAAGGGAGAAGATGCTTTAAAATAGCATCTGATTTGTCTTGATTTTTTTTTTTCTTGCAGGTTTGAATTGAAATCGTGTATGTGAATCTCTTTGTTTTAGCTTTTAAAAATATTATTATTAAATAATTATGATTCATTTTATTACTTCAGAGAGAATCACCAGAAGAAACCATACAGAGCAATAAGATGGACATGTCTGGAGGTAAGAATAGAAGAACCTAGCTGGCTTTTACTGCTTTCCTTTCCAGTCTCTCTTTTTGTTTATATCCTTCTGTAAATTACCTTTTAAAAACTATATATAATAAATATAGTTAAATATATGTTTCCCTAAAGAAAAGGGATACTCTTGTAGAGAAAAAAATGTGTGAATGTGAGTCATGCTGCATTGAATCACCTGGTTGCTATAGTAATATTATCCATAAATCAAGCTAAGCTTATATAT
>NW_009197531.1:0-1038 GCF_000690835.1 Fulmarus glacialis | reverse complement strand
TGCAGGGCACAGGGTGCTCGGGAGGGTTGCGGGGTCCCACAGAAGGGACAGAGGCAGTTCCAGTGTGTGGAGGGGAAGGTGCCAAGCCCGCCTGTGGCCCCAGATCAGGATCCCTGCATCCCCTCGGCACTTGAGCATCACCTCTCACACTAGCACAACTCCCAGTGCATCCCAGCAGCTGGGGCTCAGTGCAGGAGCTCTGCACGGGGCAGTAGGTGCCTGCAGGAGCCCTGCGTTCTACCAAAGGAATCGGCAACACAAGGGTGAGGGGCTACAAGGAGGAGGGCTGGGGGGCACTGGGCTGGAGACCCTAACTTGTACCCTGGGGCCTCAGCCGAGAGCTCTGAGCAGGAGCCCTGGGGTCGGGGCTGATGCATCAGCAAGGAGAAAAGTGGCGGAGGAGACCAAGGACAGAGAAGAGCCATGGCTTGTGGAGGGTCACCACAGTGAGAGGTGGCCCCACTGTCCTTGCAGAGACCTGACAGCAGGGCCAGCAGGTACCAGTTGCATCCCAGCCCATCGGTTTGCACCGAAGTTAAACCATACGTGCTACGAGCAGGTTCAGCGTGGGGGAGCCAGGGGGCGGCCGGGAGATAAGCCCGCACTATTTCTGAAGCGGAGCAGCAGGCTGGGTTTCAGCTGCTTTGACCTGGAAAGATGGCAAATGGATCTGAACTGGCTGCTGAGCAGAGTCGGGTGCGGAGAAGCGAGGCAGCGGGCAGTGGGGCTTTGTGGGGGCCCGGCAGTACCTCTGGCTGGTGATGGATTGGGTGAACGTGGATGGGCCCCGCTCCCAGGTGTCCCCTGTACTCACTGGAAAGGGCATCTAGGAGGTGACATGGGTTTAATATCAGAGACAAGGCAGCCGAGCCCTGGTGCGCAGGAGCACATCGCAGCATCGGGGGCCGTGCCCCGGTGGGACGGGCAGGCAGGGACAGTACAGACCTTTGTGGAGGCTCCCTGAAGCCTGGCCTGTTGCTGCAGGTGACATCCTCTCTGGAGTGAACGGTCATATCTCCGTCATTTGAGGAACATGGG
>NW_009197530.1:0-431 GCF_000690835.1 Fulmarus glacialis | reverse complement strand
TCTGTCATGTCCATGTGTCCCCATGTCCAAATGTCACCATGTCTCGTGTGTCCCATGTCTGTGTGTCCTCATGTCTGTCGTGTCCATGTGTCCACATGTTGGTCATGTCCATATGTCTCCATGTCACATGTCCTCCTATCCGTGTGTCCCCATATCTGTCATGTTCATATGTCCCATGTCCATGTGTCCCCACGTTGGTAATGTCCATATGTCCCATGTCCATGTGTCCCCCATGTCCGTGTCCATGTGTCCCATGTCCAAATGTCCCCATGTCCATGTGTCCCCATGTCCGTCATGTCCATGTGTCCCCCTCTCTGCGTGTCCCCATGTCCCCACATCCTCATATCCATGTCCATGTGTCCCACATCCACGTGTCCACGTGTCCCACGTCCACGTGTCCCGTGTCCTTGTGTCCCCATGCCCGTGTCCCC
>NW_009197529.1:1968-2192 GCF_000690835.1 Fulmarus glacialis | reverse complement strand
CGCTGAGCCCGAGAGACGGGTCCCGGTTTCCTGCGGGAGTGGGGACGAGAGAGAAAAGGGAGCTGTCAGGTTTTGTTTGTACACACTTGGGACAAAGTTGTTGCACGCTGCCTTTCACCCTGGCTTGTGGCACCTGCCCCGGGATGGCTCCTGAAGGGTCCCCGAGGGGCTGTCGCCACCAGCAGAAACTGGGAATATTCCTCCGGGAGCGGCGCGCGATGGCG
>NW_009197529.1:0-1857 GCF_000690835.1 Fulmarus glacialis | reverse complement strand
ACCCCTCGGGCGGAGGGCGGTGGGGCAGCTGCGGGGGCTTCATCTCGTGCGGGGCAGTCCAGGCCGAGGCGATGCTCAGCCCTGGTGCTGCTGGGGCCTGCGTGGCGGGCGCTGCTTTGGCACGTTGGAGTGGAAGACAGAAGTAGTCCGTGTCCCTCGCTGTGAAACTGGGGGACGCGGCACTGCCCAATATGGGTTGCCAGCGGCTGAGCCCTGCCTGGTGGCCCCCGGGTCACCATGTCCCTTCCCATGTAGAGCAGCTGTGGGCCGTGAGTCAAGCCGGCTGGCTGAGAGGGGCTACAAGTTCCCCACGCTCCCAAATCTGCTCTGGAGGGATTAACCGTGCTCGTTCAGCTGCTGAAACTCTGGGAATGGGCTTCCACCGCACGCTTCCTCGGCTCCCTGGGGCCCACGATGGGACGTTCCTCCTGGGACATCATGGCATCTGCATACATTTCCTTGGATTTCTCCATTCCCCTCACCCTGGAAGTGCTCCGTGCTGTTCTCCTGGGAGAAGGGCCGCCCTCATAAGCAAGCACTATGCCAAACTCCAGGTGTTTGACACATGGGGGGTTTGGGTTTTTTTGCATGGGTTAGTCACTATAGAAGTGATGAAAAGGGGTGAAATGGCCAAAGTATGGATGGACACACCTGTCAAACCCCGTTCTAGCTATGAAAACCATTTTGCACAGTTCACGTCTTTCCTCTGTCTCCTGCCAGTTGCCAGGCACCTCCCTCAAGGGCCCCCAGATTCCTTTTGGTCAGACGGTCACAAGCCCTGATACCTCTTGGGCAGAGAACCGCAGGCTGCTAAAGGAACCTGCAGTAGCTTACCAGAGCGAGCCTTTCTGACATGAAGTCACTGTCAGCAGTCCACTTGGCAGGAAGAAAAATGTAGATCCGAAAGGAAGAAGGACATCAAGGCGTTTCCTTTCTCCCCTCGCATCTCTTCATTCCTGTGCCAAACAGGAGGCGAGTGCCCTTGTCTCTGCTTGGAGCACAGTTTTTCCTCCCAAGGAGGAGGCGTTAGTTCATACTTTGGTGCAGAAGGACCTCTAGTGTCCCTTCGTAGCTCATGCTTTGGCCTCACAGCTCTAGCTCGGTATTTCTTGATCTCAAGACTTTCCTGTGTACTGTGGAGGGAGATAAGGTCCCCATAGTGTGTGTGGGGAAGTGGCTGGGAAAGACAGGCTGGCTTGCTCCTCCCTGGGGAGAAGCCAATTACTGTATGCCCCAGGTTCTCCTTGCTTTGCTTCTGCGGCTCCTCCACATCCTTTTTTCTTCACCCCAAGGGCCTCTGTGTGCCTTTTTGTGCGCCACAGGCTGCTCCACTCAAATATATTATATTAAATGCTTCTGGTGTCTCGGTAACGAATTTTCCGCTGCGTTTCAGTGAATGCCAGTATAAAGCTGTTGATTCATGTTGTGCTTCTTGGGACTTTTGTAGAGTGCCCCATCAAAATCTGTGCATAAAATTTTCTCAAGCAGATTGAATTTAATTCATCAGTGGAAGCTATTAGGAATACAACGAAAATGCTCTTATGTGTTTTGATCTATTTCATCGTTCATCAATAAGGGTATCCCTTATTTCATCATCAAGATGGTCCTGCATGCATCACTCCAGTGAGAAAGTGTGGGAGGTGGGGCAGGCTGGGTGGCCTTTCTTGGAGGGGAAGCTGCCAGGGTCTTTGAAGGCAGGGGGAGATTTAGCAGACGATAGGAGAGACTATGTGAGAATGGAAGCAGACGGATTTTAGATGTCGATATATTTCTAGACCGTGCGTTTCACTTGCTGCTTGACTTCAGGCAGCCAAGTAGCGCCTCTGATTTTGCGCGGGCTCTTACTCGGGGTACAGG
>NW_009197528.1:178207-180165 GCF_000690835.1 Fulmarus glacialis | reverse complement strand
GGTGTGATGAACTGACCGCTACCCCCATTACCCGTCCCCCTGTGCTGCTTGGAGCAGAGGAGTTAGAGAAAACTATGAGTAAAGTTAGGCCCGAGAAGAAGTGAGGGGTAGGGGAAAGGTGTTTTCAAGATTTAGTTTTTATTTCTCATTATCCTACTCTGATTTGATTGGTAATAAATTAATTCTTTTTTTTTTTTTTTTTTTTTTTCCCCCCCAGTTTTTTTTTTCCCGAATAATCTCTCCCTGTCCTTATCTCAACCCACGAGCTTTTTGCTACATTTTTCTCTCCCCTGTCCAGCCGAGGAAGGGGAGTGATAGAGCGGCTTGGTGGGCACCTGGCGTCCAGCCAGGGTCAACCCACCATAGCTACCCACCACACTGTAGAAATGGGGAAAGCATCTATCACTAAAAAGGCTTCAGCTGAGCTAATCTTCCAACTTGTTTAAATGCAATCTGTGTGAAGCACATTTAAAAGATAAACCAAAAAGCAAACCCATGCATTTTACAGACTCAAAACAAGATTGTATCCTCAAAGCATTGTCTTAGCTACAGATCAGTTTGAGTAGCAGTAAGCAAACAGTAGTTTCAAAGGAAAGAATCCATACTATTTCAGTAGATGATATAGACCACACACCTTCTAATATACCTGCAAATTGGATCTTATTCCCAACTGGGGTGGAGAAACTAAGGCACAACAAAACTCATGCATGAGCAAATGTAACTCACCTACCATTGGCTTAATATCCTGTAGGGTTATTCCATGACTCCTAATTTCCCCGCACTGTGGGCAGTGAAATGGGTACCCAGGGACAGTCAGCACAAGTTCTACATTTCCCATCAAATTGCATGTCCACATGCATTTGTGACAGCAAGGCACTAGCACATGCTTTGGAGTTTCACAGCTACAGATAGTACAGAGATGAAAACACAATTGCTAATCAGTGCTGTGACTAGCCAGCAAGAAGATGTGAATTGCAATGGAAGCTGGAATGATGAGAGGTAAATCCAAATCCTCTTTCTCCATTGGAAGAAAAAAAAAAAAAAACAAAACCAAAACAAACAACAAAAAACCCCAAAAAAGACTTGGAAGGTATTGATAAATATTCCACATGTGGCAGCTTGTGAAGGAGGATTAACTGTTACTAAACAGAAATGGACGTACACATCAGGCAATAAACTTTGCAAGACAGAAACAACCTGTTTAGAAAACATTCAGACTCTTCCCATATGTTATTGAAACCCAGAAAACACAGCGGGTTTTAGCACTATTTTACTTGTATTTACAGCTAAGTTCAGAGAAGAGAAGGAAAACAGCAACAGGACTAGATGAGATTTCATGGTGAAATTTCTCTGCCACAGAATAGCTATTTAACGGGACATGACCCTACACCCTTTCAGTGGTGGACCCTCACTTGGATCAGCTAGATTGCCACACCTCCTGTGACAGTTTAGGAGCTTTCAGGATCAGAAGGGATTTTGAGTGAGCAAGGAGGATACCTGAGGTTTGCAGAAAATTGACTGCCTCTAGGAAGATTATATTAAGGCCATGTCTAGACCCAGCTAGTTCTTTATAAGTATCTTGAGATGTGCACTTTTGCTTCATCCACGTGTCTTGAATTTCAGCTGTACCCATTTTCAGTCATGACAGACACCATCTTGTCCCATATATCTGACGTGGTCATGCAAACATTGTCCAGCTGTGTCTTCTATCAACTTACTGTTCTGCCCTGCAACTGTCTGTTTCCTCTCTGTTGCACCAAATGCAAACTATTTATCTTTGCTTTTCATAGCATAATTCCAACCTATCTACCTGTCATGACTCTGGCATTTGCCCTGTCAAAAATGTCAAACTCCTCTGGCTGTAGCCTTATATTTTTCAAACAAGCACATTATTGCTTCTTTCCATGTCACTCCTTCATGCCTGCGAGCATTCAATTTCTTCCTCTTTTTAATCTCTA
>NW_009197528.1:170736-178176 GCF_000690835.1 Fulmarus glacialis | reverse complement strand
TTTCCTTACAAGAAAACCTAGCAATAATTATGTACCTGGTAGACTGAAACTGCCACCTATGATGCTGATGAAGACTTTCTGGCACTCCATCACCTGTGCCAGAGTGTTTTTTCCCCTCAGAAACTTAACTGCACGCTCTTTGGAGCAGGGATAGTCTGTATTGTTAGCTGTTCTTCACAGCGGGATCCAGTGCAGTCCATGAATATTTGTAAGAAACCAGTAAGATTGCTTATGTATCAACCACAAAATGTATCTCCACACTTTACAGATGATGATGATAGTGAGTTAGGGACAATGTACCTTCAGATCCCAGTTCTTAAAATGATAAGATCTCCCAGTCTGAGCTGGTAAAACATAAATCAATTAATTCTGGTTTGCAGATACATGTCATGTAGTTCTTCCTGAAAGCATGACAAGGAATGGGTCTTTTTATGATGTTCAACCTGTGGCACCCACCTCTTACAAACACCACAGCAAAAAGAGGCAAAAACCACGTTGATGTAACTCAGACAGAAAAGAAATCCAGCTGACAATGAAACTATTCACACTACGTTAGACTTGCAGCAGATTGCCAGTTAAATCTTTCCACTGTTGCTGCATGGACTTGGGTCTGAAGGGCAGTTTAATAAAAGAAATAGCCTCTCCAAAGTGGTATAAATTCAATTTCAGGCCTGTCAGCCTCAGTGTTCTAGTAAAAACCAAAATCTGTTGAGATAATGTTTCAAACCTTAAGAAATTAAATGTTTTATTTTGATAGAACTGCACTGAATTACATGATTGGAAGAGTTGCCTGTACATTGAGGATATTCTGGAGTTACGCTGTGATTAGATCTGCGGCTTTCATTCACCTGCTACAAGGTACTCCTGTACGTCAAACACTATCAGCTGAAAGCGATAACGTCTCTTGTTCTGCAGGTTTCTTATCAACAGTCTGCATTTGCCCACCGGCTTTGAAATGGTTTCATCACACATTTCAAGCACATGAATGCATTTCTCCAGACTAATGTTGCTGTTTATCAGCGTTGCTTGGCTTACAGGGCAGCTGACTCTACAATCTAGCTGGAATCAAATTAGCCGTTGATGATATGGTTGTAAATAAGCTGAGCAACTGAATAGCTGCGTGCAGCTCGATTTGCTGGAAAGTCTTAACACAAGATCTTCCTGAAACTTTTCAGAGTAGTTTTTATATCAATGAACCTTAAATAACTTCAGCTATGTATGTGCTTTTGAGAGCACAGACACAAGTTCATAGAAGCGGGAGGCTTCACTAGCTCCATGCAAATGTCTATGGGGAAAACCAGTCATGAACCAGTCCTCTGCAGTAATGAGATGGTCTCCTTTGGATACAAGCCACACTGAGCTGGCAGAGACATAGTGAGCCTCAGGCCCCAAGCTAACACGACAGCGCAGATGTAGCCTAGAGGTTAGCGTCCCTAATCGCCTTTGACTGTCAATAGCGACAGGCCTCTTCCTTCCCCAAGGAGCCTCTCCCTTCTCACCAACCAATTTGGCCATCTAGTTTTGTACCAACCATCAGCTGGTACAATGGTACAATACTCTGCTATGGCCTCAATCACTGCATGTACTCTGGGTTGGGTTTGGAGGTTTTGAAGAAGGGTGATGCCTTTTGAAAAGTCAAAAATATTGGACAAAAAGTAAGCCCTATTTTCAGAATTGTAAACTCAGCATTTTTCTTCCCATCCTTCATCTGGCTTGCCATGATTTCTGCACCAAACCCTTAGCTTCCTTTGTGCTTACAATGTAGAGTTCAGGTGGTGAATCTATGAATAGACCTCTCAACAGTCTCTCCTGTCAGCTGCAGACCCCACACCACAAATGATTTCACCTTTAATTAGCAAACCATTAAAGTCTCCAGAATTACAGTACTGTTGCCAATATTCTCAGCTTCAAACCACTAAGTACCTTCTCTTCTGCTTTTTAGCACAACAGGGCAAAAAAATGCATCTCTCACCAATCTCATCCTGTCTGCGGTCCGAGTGCTCATCAAACACCTGGAGTGGTTATAGTTACATTCCTGGAATTGTTATTCTTACTCACTCTTTTCTTTATCTTTATTTTCAGTGATAGAACAGGAAGCTTACCTTCATTTTCTGCTTTCCCTTTTAGTCAGCTGTATGAACAGGTTATTTTGGCTTCCCTTTTCTCTGTCTCTTTTTTATTAGGATTCCCAGTATGCTGTACCTCTACTGTTTGATTTTTTTTTTTTTAAACCCTTAAAACACATTAATATTCCTTTTGCTGTTGATTTCAGTAGATGAATGCTTCATGTACTGCCACTGTTTCACGTACTGTATCCTTGCCAATAGCAGCAGCCCAAATTCAGCAAAATTCCAAAATTATAAACTGTTGAAAACTGGGTTCTTGCAACATGAACTTCTGGATAATCTAAAACCAAAGAAGCCCATGGTGCCAAAATTGACATACAGCCCCAAACACAGATTAAAACCACCCAGCTCAGCCCAGCTAAATTCAACTAAATGTTAAATGACCAATGTGTCTACAATGTGTACGTAACACAAATGAATTTAAGATTCTCCAAATCAATGTATAATGTGAGAAAAAAATGTGGAAAATTAGTTAAAATAATCTGGTTTTCTTTTCTCCAAAATATTTGTCAAGAAACTTGTATATTTGCAAAGGGATCCCTGTGCATTCCCAGCCCAATTCTTGACCTGTTCGAACCATGGCAGGACATGCTACATCCTATGATACTATATGACCTTTCACAAAGCTCCCCTCTAGTTTATATGCACCTTGACATACCAGCTATAGTAGAAAACACTGTACGTGTGGGTTTACTTACAGTTATGACAGGTAGCTCCCATGTAGCCTGTATCATTACAATCACAGTAAAAGGTGGTCCAGGACTGAGAGCATTTTCCTCCATGTTCACAGTAGTTGGGTAAACATCTAATTGGAGACAGTTTTAAAAAAATGCAATTAATTATAAACATTTCTGTAAAAATAATGTTCTGTAAAAAATAATTATAAAACTGTCTCAACTCCTCAGTCAGGCAAGAGTTTCCTAGGGCTGAATCCCTCTATAATACCTGAAATAATTACTTATTCCTCTGATCTGTGATTCACTTCAAATACAAGCACTGAAGACAACATTTAATGTATCCAGCAAGTAGGTAAAGATCACTCTCAATAAAAACATTCCACTTGTCCTCCACTTGTTAGCAATTAAAGTGTCATAAACTTTCCCAGCACAGAAAAGGACAAGTAACAAGTGTAAATGCTATTGAAATCTTGTTTCAAAGGATAATCCCCTGTCCTCTGATCAAAAAGGCATCATTATCAAAATTAGGCTGAGTTACATTTGTGGTAACACAAACAGCATGAAAATCTCAGAAGTGAGAGGAAAAATATGCTTCAGTTATGAGTTTTTTCCCTCATTTTAGTTGGCATGCCTCTAAAGTATTATTGTGAAGGAAATTATTAAAAGAAGAAAGAGGCACAACAGCACGCAGCTTGGGAAGTGAACAGAAACAAAAGCTGAGGGAGATAAACTTGATCTCCAGGACAAGAAGCGAATGCTGATCTGAACTACACTGGTGTAAACACAAGCAGTCCAATGGAGTTACACCAGCCTAAATGGAAACAGAGATTGTTCTATTCTTTACCTTTTCTTTCTTTTTCCTCTTACTGGATATTAGATAATCTCTTTTACGCTGTATGTTTGACTTTTGAAAAATAAAGTAACTTGTTTATACCACTGATTCAATTGTGATGGGTGGGTGGATAGAACACAGGCAATCAATTTCTCTCTTACACACCAGCACTCCATTAGGGTTTGCTTTGCTGTAAATTGAGCTTCAAAACCCTTTTTATGGCCCAGATCTTTCAGTAGTGTTAGTGGTGAAGTCATTGATGCTACCTAGAGTTGTACTAGCTGAAGACATGATTTTATTGTAGTTCATCTCATGCTTAGGAATTTTTGCATTTAAGTGTGCATATTGCCTTTAACTATAGCTTTCAGTCTGTTTCTTCTAGAATCTTTACAATTAAAACACATTTCATGCGTGCAAGCAGAAAACCTGTATATCACTAACGGCCATCGTCTTCGCCAGCCTCCCAAGCCCCACAAGTCAAGCATTCATTAACTTACTTGAGTCCAAGGCTGTTTAGAGCTGCCAAACATTGCAACCCAAAGAAACCTGTTTATGCACATAGAGGCCTATCAGACTAACCTCTCATCCTCAATATGCTGTATGCAAGTATGTGCATACATATATATACTCGTCTGTATAAGTGTGAGTCGAGATTTGTTCTAGAACTCAGGTTTATTTGATCACTATTTATACCATCGTACATAAAATTATAAAGATCATGCAAAAATATTAATATGAAAGATTAATTCATTTTTATTGATGCTTACCCAATTATTACAGTAATTATTTATTATTCATATACTAAAGACATAAGAAATTCAAGAAGACAGTATGTTATTTATAACTATCTGTAACATCTTTTAAAACAATTATAAGATATATTGGTCTTATAAAAATCATTGTTATGGCTCCTATTAGTCATTGGGCTCAAATACAAAATGAGGAAAGAGAATGGGAAACGCTTGCCTGGTTTTCCAGCTCACCAGGAAGGTTTTTTTCAGTGCTGTGGAGAACACCTTGTTTCTAAAACAAGAAACAAACAAAAGGGATGGCCAAAACTGTTGGGTTTGCCCCGTCCTTACAAGGCAGGAAGTCTGAGAAGAGATAAGATTTTGGCTTTTAATGGTGTGCTGGGAAATCATCTAACAGAGCCTAACACGCTGCTGGTACAGTGACAGCCCAGTCAGCCCCTCTGCCATCACATCTACTCTTGGCAACGGTGAAGACGGATTTAGAGGCTTTGGGTCAATGCTGAAGAAAGCAAAAGCAGCCTACAGGATGGCACAAACAGGACTGGCTGGAGCATGATCTGCACCCAGCTCCACTCTGCAGGACCGTGCGAGCAACCTCGAACCAGTAGCTCCGTCCCAGAGGCTACAGGAGAAGCACAGTGCTTCAACAGTTCTGTGGTGATATATATGAATTTTGCCTGTAACAGCAGATTTATTCTTATTGGTGCTTTGGTCATGCCTGCCCTTGCATATTGCCTTTACTTCTACCTGCTATTTGGTGATAAAAATTCATTTATGTCATCTGTACGACAGCAGTAGTTATATTCACATCACAGGGGTGCTGGTGACAAGAAACTTCTAATGTTAATAAAGTTCTTTGGAGAGATAAAAAGAACAGTACTGGGTTATCATAATTTACATCAAGAGTGTAATGGACAAATATGCTTTCTGCCTATTTTAAGTTACCTTTTATTAATTAATCCAATGCAGTAGAGCTAATTACTAGTCATTTGTGGTTTGCCAAAGGCCCATATCAGAGGCTTAGCCACATTTATTCCCTTAAAACAGTTTCCTTTTAAAGGCTTTACAAAGTTGAAGGTCCTTCTCATTTCTGCTTGTCTTACAAATGCAGACACTTTTTCTTCCCCCAACAATGCACAAAACACGAGTCAAACTAGCCATGTAAGCTTTTAATGATATTCACAAATTCAGAGCTAAACCTTTTTTATTCTTTAATTAACACTGCATCAATCTTATTTCTGGTCAGATAACTAGCCCATCTAAGAGCTTGTGAAATAGATTTCTTTGCAACCCTAATAATTACCATAATCCCATTCTAGCTGAGCAGTTGTGTCTTCATTAGAAGCAAGATTTATCCTAATTGTCAGAGAACTCAAAATTAAGAAATAGCTATGATTAAAATTAATCAAGGCATGGATAAATCACAGGTTGTTCCTTTTCCTAACTGTCCTGGATCCTCATGTTGAAGGATTTAAATACATATGATTTAAAATATAAATTAATATTTTCATTCTAGTAGAAACAAGCAATTTTAGCAAAAAATGCAGTCGTATCACAGATGGTTTCATAGACAAAAACTTGCAGCAGGCAGCCCCTGACCTATTTGCAATTGAAACGAACAAACAGATCACTCAATTTTTGCAAGTATCATAAATGGGACGCTTTGAAATTTAATGATTTGCCTAAGACAGTTTGTGAGAGACCAGGGACTCTTATCTTCCAGATTCCAGATTAATTCATAGAATATATCACGGAGAATGAATCTTATAAAAAAAAATAAATGAAGCAAATAAAATTTTCCCTCCTTCCGCCAAGCTGGAAAACACACACTTTAGCCATCTAAGTGAGCAATATGCAGAGCCTGCACAAAAGCACTGTCCTTAGATGAAACATTCACCTCCAAAACTGTATGTGTGTTTCCTTTGAATTCAAAGGACAAACTGCATAGACATTAGAGGGCAAAATTTGGCCCTTTGATAGGAATGATGAAGACATAACAATGACAAAATTACTTGAGTGGGAAGGCTGAAGGAGTTCTGCACATCTGATGTTACACTTGACTGGAAATAAACCTGGTACCTTCAATAAGTACCTCTCAGATTTTGTTATAGTCAGCACAACACATCCTGCCTGCACCACTCTCTATTCTTCCTAAATAAAGAGGAAAAAAAAGATAACTATCAGAGAGAGAAAGAAAAAAGGAGCATTGCACCCTCAATATTAAGACTGTCAATATGCATCATTTTGAGACAACCAATAAGTCCCTAAAACTCAACAATGCCATAACAAGAAAACACATGAAATTTATAAGTTTTTCTATTAAGAAAGCATTTGCCTAAATATTATCTTAAATTCATTTTATTACAGCACATTTTCCTATTTATGGGCTGCAGCTATTTCATGTATAATTAACAAAATATAACAGTACCAGGGATGACTTCATGTAGTAGGTATGCACGTATGATGAAACTCATGGTGTTTCTGTAACAGCCTATGCTTTGGTAAAATGGTGTCTTTCCACTAAACTCAATAGATTGAGGCCAATTGCAACAGCATGGGTTTTTGCCCTGCTCTGCTGAGCCGTAAATCTGTGAAATTCCTTGCCAAAGGTTATTTTGGATACAAGAAATGGGTTCAAGGGGAGACCAGACAAGCGCTTTCAAAGAGAAATCCACCAAGGTTACTACATAGACAACATGTAACAACTTCAGGGATTTACCAAGGGGAAAACAAATGAAGATCAGAGAGCATTAGAAAAGAAACTACCACAGGAGCACATCCCACTTATTTTCCCTTGGATGTCCATTTGTGGCAAAATAGTGGGCTAGGTCTCCTTAACTAAAGGGAGAAAAGTGAACTACCAGAACCAGAGAGAGGAAGGGAGAAAGAGTGAGTAAAAACAATATTAAGACAGGCCACAAAAGAATTAACACTCTCCAGATCTTTGGTTTTCCTCATCACCACACATCCCAACTTCTCTTTCCCCTTGCAACTTTAGAAAACTGAACAACAACTTTTAAAAAAATGTTATGGCATACTTTAGTTTTTTCTTT
>NW_009197528.1:163545-170705 GCF_000690835.1 Fulmarus glacialis | reverse complement strand
CTTTCCCTAAATTTATTATATTATGAGAAGTCACGGAGTACAAATAGAACAAGAGTAACGTGAACAAAGAGAATTTTTATTTTCCATGCTGGAAATCATTTACTCTATCACACTGAATAGAAGTAAAAAAAATCTAAAGAAAAAAAAAAAGGTATTTTTTGTCATTTTAATAATTTGTCACAAAGGTAGGTTTTTCTTCTTTCTGAGATTTGCAAAACTTGATGACTGATCTTTTAAAATATATTATTATTTCCATTGTTGGCCACTTTGGTTCTCAGACTCCGCACTTGCATACCACTGTGAGACAA
The DNA here is from genome assembly GCF_000690835.1 of Fulmarus glacialis. Classification (NCBI taxonomy): domain Eukaryota; kingdom Metazoa; phylum Chordata; class Aves; order Procellariiformes; family Procellariidae; genus Fulmarus; species Fulmarus glacialis. The sequence continues at coordinate 170,397 of NW_009197528.1, read as the reverse complement.
ACATTTAGAAGATCTGAACATTGATGCCAACTGCCCTCAGGCATGTGGCTGGGACAGAACTGTGGAAGGAGGTTGTGTCGGGATCCGAGCGAGTAAAGAGAAAAGAGCCTGTTATCTAGATAAAAGGCATTTTTTAAGGTTTGATTGCTTTGTTGTTAGAACACCTACATTTTTAATAGAGGTAAATGTGCTGACAGTTTGGCTTGGCATCAGCAGAAAGGATTTTATATAAATAAATTTGAAAACGAAAAAAGGGAAACAAATAAACCATCCTGTACAGACAGCTGTTCCATTTAGAATTCATCATTTTACAAAGCAAAAGCAGAAAAGCCATCTGCAAAAATCAAACAAACAAACAAGGACAGGATATTATATCCTACACGCATCCCCATAGTTGGCCTTTAATTTACCATGGGATTGCACATCCCATGAATTTTGACTCGAAAGGAATAGCAATGGGGGTGAACTCTATTCAGGTACCCCCAGAAATTCAGTTCCAATGCTGCCTCCTACCAACCTTCAAACTGCCTTCTTTCTCCACAGGGGTCTCATTCAGGGCAAACACCCTCCCACTAGCACTAGTGGGAAGTCCCTCCACTCTATATCGAAGACAAAAGCCATCTCCAACTCCAGGGTCTTTCCATACGTACAAGTCATTGCAGTTATAGGAAGGAGTTCACCCTGCTCAAACCAGTTCTGTATTCACCTTTACAGCATTTACTAAACACATTTTAAAGGACCAGATCAGCACAGTTCTTTGTTGCTCTGCAGTGGCATCAGGTAAATGAGATTTGAATTCAGCACCCTTTTCATGCTTCGTATGAAAATAAATAAACTTATCTGGAAAAGAACAAGACTAAATTAAAACACGATCTGTCTCCAATTCAGATGCCTTAATGGGACTGCGGCAGATGAATCTGAAGAACCTGTCTATTTTGCTCTGAAACACAGTATTTCTACAGACCAGTGCACCCTTCATGGGCCTGAATAGTTTTCTGCAGCTGGTCTTGCATGTATGAAACAAAGTCAGGGAGAACAAAAAGCCTTAAAATTAAGGCAGGGCAGGCAAAACTGACTCATGGCATCGTCCAAATAATCTGAACACTCACTTTCATTCACATTAAGTGAGACAAAGGACAGAAAAGTCCCCCCTCTTCAGAGGTAGTATCCTCCAGTGTGATTGCCTATTTTTACAGAGACTTTGACTTGTACAAACATATTCTTGTTTTGTAACTACGGCAGACCGAGTTCATCTGACAGCGCAAAGCTCATATACCAGTCCAAAAGCAGGGAATTCTTCTTAAGTGGTTTTATTACATTTCCTCGTCAGTCAGCCCTTAAGCTGTCAGAGAGGGCAGTTCTGTCATTACCTGCATTATTGGCTAAGTTTAGATGTTAGAGTAGATATGAGAAGATGTGGGGATGGTCTTCAGAACTGCGGGGATTTTAATTCCGATACCCAGGTTTTGGGTGTTTGTGGGTTTGGATTTTTTAAATCTTGCTCAGTTTTTCTGCATCATGCCCTTCCACCCTAAAACTTGAGTGGTATTGAGGGGGTTTCCAAGACTCACACTCCAAAATGAGCTACCTGCAATAGTTTAATTACATCAGTTAGCATGTCTAATTTGTGATGTAGGTGCATATTTTTGGGAAGGACCAGAGGCATTCTTCGCTCTCACAGAACATCATGTATTCTGCTATTTCTAATACTATTTTTCCCACTGTATATTGATCTTTACAAGGGATTAAGTCATTAAGATACCTTTTTCACCTTTTTCTTCCCTGCCATATAACACAGTTTGGATTTAGGATATTTTCACCCTTCCATTTTCACATCATTATTTCCAGTGTTTTGCTTTGGTTTTAGTACAGAGAAAGAGGAAAAAGGTAAATTCTTTAAGAACAATTTGATGAAAAAGAAAGAGGCATTTCTAACAATATTGTAATTTTTGCTGCATAAACACAAAGCAAATTGTCAGTGTTTTACGAAGTACCAACACAAGCATGAGAAAGGGAAACTTTTTGAAAACCTGTCCACAATTTCTTTCATTAAAATAGAAACTGAAAGGACACCTGAAGCTTCAGTGTGCCCTGTGCTATTTGTAAACATGTCCACTGGAGCCTACATTTGAAATGGGCAAGAGACACAAAAGGTGAGAGGGAAAATAATCATTCACAGGACTGAGGGGATCTTTTTAAGATGATACAAAAGATCAGAGGAACTATAACCTTGACTATCAGATCCTTACAACCAGCCAGGACAGCCCCTTCTGTATGTAGCATTTAATGGAACAATTCTAGAAAAAGATTCAGGTATTCTAGCACCTGTGTGCAGTTTAAATGCTTTTTTTTTGGCTGATTTCAAAGATCTAGGCAGGCAATATTCAAATCTACTTTGGGATTTACCCCAAATCAGAAATGTTTTAAAAGAGGACATATGACATCCCTGTCTTCAACTGGTCCCAGTTTTAATCACCATCCAAATTCAAGAAGTGTGATCTAAAAACATCCAACTCATTACTATGAAACCAAGAACAGAAAATTTAAGAGGACTTTTCACAAAGGGAAAATAATCTGGAATATAAAATAATTGTCATTTCTGCAGAAAAGCTGTTATATACTAGAGGGAATGGGTTTGGTTTTTTTTTTTTTAATTCCTTCTGCAATGCACTGCAGGTATTTATGTGGGGGTGAATGCAATATTAAGTGTTTGCTTTTTCAATCCCAGCCTGGGACTGTAATAAATAAAATTAAAACTCACTGGGCATAATTAGCCAGGATATTTTTTCATTTGCATGGCCAACTTCATGGGAAAAAAAAATCATGTAAAATTTGGCTTCTGCTGCAGGGCATACATTAAATCTTAGAGGAGATTTGGGAAATGAAAAAAGAGACTGTGCTTTCATCGGATTTATCCTAACACCCTTCACCTGCAATAGTAATTAATTTCCCAAAGGCCCATTTTGACAATACAACATGAAGCAATGTTAATTTCAGTACTAAAAGCAAAGGAGGAAAAAGTCAAAAAATATTATTATTTCTTACAAGTAAAAATTGGTAGTAAAATCTAATGGAATCTACAAAGGTAGCAGGTATAAAGGAGCATTTAAAAGGTCAGCTCTATTTAACAAGAAAAAAGAACACTTTAAGCTAATTTATTTAGAAAATGTTATGAAGAATTTTCACAGATAAAACATGGGTAGAGATAAAAGGATAGGGACTAAGGATGTTATTTGTGCTCTGTAACTCAAGCAGTACAGGGAAGCAAATTCATGAATCAACTCAGTATGCTTCTCCCTAATGAGGTAAGCTGTTAACGCCAATCCCATCGCAGTGATTATTATGTATACCACATGCTGTTCTCTCCATTTGTATTTGCTAGGAGAATTGGAATATGCAGATGAATCTTGGTTTAATAAGGACGGCAATATCAGTGTGTGCTTGTGTCTGCCCGCTGATGCTACAGAGATGAAACACTGCCAGGATTCATAAGAAAGTATCTGAGGTCAAGTTTGCATTCCTCATTGCAGACCTCTGGAATTCCCAGGATGTCCTGCCAGACGCACCATCCGTCCGTCTGCCAAGGTGGATTCAACATGAATCTTTTTTTTTTTTTTTTTTTTCCCCTCCCCACCCACCCCAGGTCACTTAAGGGAACTGAAGTTCCTAGTGTTGTCCTTGACAAGTACTGTCAGTATTTGCTATAGCGAGGGCAGGGTGCCAGCCAAGTAAAAATAGGACAACCCAGTCAAAGCTTCATCAGCGCAAAATCAACACAAACTGCAGCAATCAGACTAAAGTACCCTAGCAGTTGTAGACAAGGAGAGCAATGCATGCATTTATCTACGCATTCATGCGAATCTGAGCCTAAAGTAAGGCAGGCTCTGACTACCCTCATAGTTCATTTACGAATAATGACAGGTTCAACACATAAATGGCCTTCTTAATCCCAAGACTACCTATTCTGATATACACAAGCACAAATGGTGTATAAAAGTTATGACAATATAACAATGGGTGTACAACACTGCGCTTCTGCATCTGCCTTAGCCCTACTTCTGTCCAGGTAAACTTTGCTACCAAAAAGTCAATGTTTTCAAGCTATTTCAGTCCTCGCAGGAACAGCAGAATCATGAAATTTCAGGCTCCTTAACAGAGTTTTCTCTGTCACTGGCCAACTTAAATACCACATCCTTTGTGATGGGGGTTGAGGAGTTCAAAAGCATTAATGTAACCACTGTCATCGTTAAGGATGTGACAAATCTAAGGATGTGCCTCAAAAGCCTGGTGGAAGCAACTATATGTCTAGCACCATCTTGAGGGGCACAGGAGATTATTTCCATGAGAGGTGTCAAGTCAGAGGAAAACAAGGCCAGTTTTCCCCTCATGACAGTTGTTTGGCACAAACTGTCCCAACCGCAATGCCTCCTATGCACTTCTCTTTACAGACTTTGGAGGAGTTGGAAGGGGAAGCCACACCAGATCTTACCTATTTGTGTACACAAGGAATGCAAGAACACCTGGAAATGGAATATTCTTCTCTGTGACTAACGCTGCAAAACAGTTTGTCCCACTGCATGCAAGAAGTGGATGAGATGAATCAACCCATGCTTTCAGGCTGCAGGCAACACCGCAGCCCTTGCTGCTGGTATTCCAAGGGGTTCATCTGCTGTAAGAGCAGACAGCCCAAAGGCTCAGCCCAAAGGGAGCATCTGTGCTGTATGATGAAGGGCTGGAAATCCACAGTGTTTCTGGACTGAGGTTTAATGATTTTCTGGCACATTTTCATAATATCCATGGCAACTCTTGAGCTGCAATATCTCTTGAGCCCACATTCCCGCATCTATTCTCTGAACAGGAGGCCAACTACAACAAACAACCAACTCAGCTTCAGGACTGAAGCTAGTATTTCTAGTCCCAAAATCTGGCATTCCAGCCAATTACTGAACGGGAAATCCCAGAGCTTCTCAACAGTGTGGCCAAGTTCTCAGCATCTGCATATTTGTTTTCCTACCTGTTTCATTTATTTTTAAATAAATGAAAGGCTGCCTGAATTTCCCCCAGGCTATGTCTTCCATTGTTTGCCCATACACAGACCAACCCACACCCCCATTACTCCGCTCCCACATAGGAAGAGAAAACACAGTGCAGAAAGAATTACTATTTAGCAAAATTCAGTCAGATTCCAACGTATTTTGAGATTAGCACAGCTATAACAAAATATATTTTGGTTTTGAACAACAGAGGTACAAAGAGCTGCCCACAATGAAAAGGATGTTTTTAAAATAGTAATGAACTTGGGCTTCCTAGTCCTAAGACTATCACCTCCCTCCAGACTTCTCTTCAGACCAACAGTGCCTCTCCTCCTTAATCTGACAATGTCACAGCAAAGATGCTGATGAAATAAGTTTAAAAGCATCCCACTGAACACTTTGCCAGCTTCTAGCAATCTGTGGCTTATGGATTCATGTATGCCTTACTGGCTTTTTCCTTTATATTTGACCTCTACAGCATCTAACAACATCCAATTTGATGCTGTGAATTTGTGAGAAACAGCAAATTCTTGTTTATTATTCACCTCCTTCATGCTGCTCCTCATCGCACAACCCTGCCTAGCTCTCTCTTCTCCAGGCTGAAGGGTGCTAGGCCTATTTAATCTCTCCTTGTAGAGAACAGTATGTGGCACACAAAAGAACAGAGTGTCAGTCTTAGAAACAGCCATGAGGCCTGAACGACAGACTTTTATAGTCAGAGCTGCACGCAGCACCACCTCTGAGTGGTCCAGTGAGGATGTACTTCTTGGAAAGGACTGGTCAGGCCAAGGCTGAGGTCAGTGAATACATCCAACTGGATTTGTGTTTGTCTTTTAGCAATTGAAATAGAGGTCATAAAGGGATCAACACACAGTTGTTAGCTTGCTTTACTAAGGGGAAGATGTTCCCATAGATATCCAGTGCCTCCGTCCCTGCCTCCTCCTAACAGTTTACAAACTTCTCACCCTCATTTTGACCACATCTGAAAGACACCTCAAATCCAAGTTATCACAGGATCTCAAGAAAATTGAGAGCCAAGTAGAAAGGAATCAAGTTACTGTTCATCAAAGAGAAATACACAGCCTGAGCTGAACCATCATTCTAGACACCATGGAATCTGCAAAGAAGAAATCCCATGAAAAAACAGGGCAATAAATTCTGCAATCACAGAGCTTCATCCTGCAGTTGCAAAAATGAATCACGCATTTTTAGAAGCAAAAAGCAAATCAGAGAAGTGACAAATGAGTAGAAAATATTGCTCCTTCTCCCCTTTTTCTCTAAACCAGAAGTACCTAGGAAAGTCTTTCCGGCTTGAATCTGTAAAGCCCCTAACACACTACCTGCAGGAGAAGGAGGGGGAGCTGGCCATACACTTAAAGCTAGAGACTTAGTGGAGCTCAAGAGAAGAGAGTGAATCTCTTCTGACTTACAGCATCCATGAGAAGCAAATGAATTTTTTTATGCTGCTTGCCACCTCCCCATCCCTTGACACTGACGTCCTTCCTACAGATTAAGGGCCAAAGACAGAAAGCATTATTCTGTTTGCATTAGACTTTCTTACTGCTCAGGCTTTCCCCTGGAAGCTTTTAGGTTTAATATATCACCCCCAGAACATGCCTCCTTTCCCAAAAAACACTTACAGTGGCAAAACACCAAGAGTGAGGGCTGTACGGTCCCTATAGCCATGAACTTAATCTATATCACTCTGAACTGAAAATAAATTCAAAGACAGTCTGCATTTATTTGTTTGGGCCTATGCCAGATGGCTTTTGGTCAGAGATGGTCAACGTAATGCAGGTACTGCTGCAAAAGACTGCAT
>NW_009197528.1:113472-163514 GCF_000690835.1 Fulmarus glacialis | reverse complement strand
CTTTCCCTCCCCAACAAAAAGTCTCTGAATTCTAGGACTTCATGGCACCTTCACTTCCAGACATCTCTGCCTTGTTCCTTTCTGCTCTGTACCATGCCATAGAGGGGAAATGCCAGCATGTTGTAAGAAACTGTATTTTCTGACTTATTAATTCAGTGTAAGGCAAACAACCCCTGATGGGCACCTGCACTCCTAACCAAGCAGAAATCCTGAAAAAACAACAACAAAGAGGGATAAAATTAAATCCATTTCCTTTTAAATATGGAGGAAATCTCTGTGGCTTAGCAGGATATTGTCTCATTTTTTCTTTAACTCTCATTGGAACGGGGATAAATGCATTGAAGGCAGCTATGACTTCTAACACTTCATGACAGGAGCAGTGTAAGCACCACACTTTGCAACATCCTTAGAAAAGACTGAGCAATCTGTGTATTTGGACAATCACAATAAATATACATATTACGAACAAAAGAAAAAAAAAATAGATGTATTAACAGCAGGCAGTGGGGATAATGCCAAGAGTCCTACAAATGCATTGCTACAGGAAAAATAGTTTCCTCCTACTTTCCTGTTCCAAAAGTCACTGGGAACAGTTTGCAGGAACAACTTTTTCACCCCCTCACAGGAGGTGAAGAGGGAACACGGCACTACTCTGCAGGGCTTGTGGAGCTCTGATATGAATAGACACAGCTCTGGTATGAATAGATTGGGGATGCCTCTCCTTGCACAAGGTGAGTCACCAAAGGACAACATGTAGGTACCATACAAGGGGATGGCAAATCAGAGACAACTTGAAATGTAGCAGTAGGAACATTAGTGATGCTGACACTGCAGCTGAGGGATAGAAACAAGCAGTCTCTTAATAGGAGATGCTGCTAACTAGCTTTCTTCCATCATCGGGACAGTCCATATTACTGTGTTCAACTCTAGACTGTACAACATCTTAACGTCCTACTGAAAGCACAGAAGACATGAGTTTTCTGCGTGTTATCTGCTAATCCCAGCTCTCGCAGATACATCCTGAACTGTCCACTCAGCCAGGACCAGAGCAGCTACTGGGTTGCCTCATTCAGAGGATTGCTGAGGCTGCAAGGAGCCTCTGGAGGTCTCTGGCAAAAGCCCCCTGCTCAAAGCAGGGTCAGCAACAGGGTCAAGTTCACTTGTGTCTCCAGAAGCATTTTCACTTGGCACTGTCTCCCCAGCCACCAAACAGAAAGAAGGCAAAACTCTGTATACTTCTATGGACATCCCCATTTTTTGTGTGTACTCTCTGACAGCTCAGCTAGTGACAGGGCATTTATTTCCTGAGAAATAGTTACTGAAGGATGGAAATAACAAATACAGAGAGACAGAAGGCATTTCATGCCAAGTTCACTTGAGCACACATAATGTTCAAATACTAGAGATGACGAGATATTAAGGCTTAGTCCCTCAGATGGCTCCATTTAAATTAACGGATGCTCATGACTTTACACAGGGAATCCCAGGGTAAGAGTGTGGGGGGTGTTTGTGTATAATATGCTTACACAACTAGATTCTCTCTCAAAAACATAGTGCCGCTATCAATAGTAGCCCCAGTTTATCATCTTTCAAGTCAAAGTCATTAATTCTCTTTTTAAGAGAAGGTGCAAGTTGTAGTGAGCCGCCTAACCACTGCTTTCAGAGCAGGTCTGAATGAGCTTTGCCTACAAGCCTGTAACAAATAAACTGCTTTCTAAATAGAGGCATATTCGTCAAAAGAGGTTTTTTGCTTAGATAACGAAGACAAATGTCCCATTTACATATTGATTAAGCTACACAATCCCCACATGTGTTAAAATTACAAAAACACGTGCTTTACAGTGCACACAGCAATAAATCTTATAATTAAGAAAGGGGAGATCACATTTCTCTGAGAAGATGCTTTTACAGAGTTTTAAAGCTCCTTATATAGAGAGAATGAGCAGCTGGATACTGCATGCCTGAAGCAAGACCCCAGTTTTCCTATAGTCCAGAGCTGCTGCAATACAGAGCACTAGTTGAACTACGGTGACTAGTCGAATTACAGTGACTGGAAGTGTCAGACATTTTGTGCAGTGAAAAATTTGAACAAGATCTGAAAACATACTCAAGCGTACACCATGCAGACTAGCCCACAATACAGTCTTTAGATTTGAATTCAAATCTCCTGTTCTCCCAAATTTTCCATCTATAGTTTGTTGTAACCAATTATGCCACAATATAGGCTTGCAGAACCTAAAATTTTCAAAAATGGTTAGGAAGAACTCACTCCACATATACTTTCTTGTTCAGTCTTTCCCCAGCTCATCCACTGGCTTAGGATCAATTGTGTTGGCAAAATAACACAAAGGATTTGCCTTGTCTGTATTTTCCTTATTTATTTTCTTTGAATTTCATCCCTCTTTCCAACTGTCCCTTGCTGCTATGACCACTCTTGACTTCAGTACTGCACCAGCAGTACTTCACCCTGTGAATCTTTGAACAACTTTTGTACCTTCCTGAAATCAGTTCTGTAAATTTAACCTCTCTCAAGATTGTGTTCCAGATGTGTAAAATGTGCAATATGATTTGCACCAAAAAAAAAAAAACAAACCCAATCAAGTCTTTCCTTCTTCCCTGCAAAACAGCTTCATAACAGAAGAGTTGTTTTCTGTTTCAATATACAAATACACAAGTTGCCTTTGAATGGTCCACACGATCTTAAAGAACCTGTTTTTCCAAGAAAAGAGCAAAACACTTTTTCTCTCAATTCTCAAGAAAGTTTATATTTTACTTCCTTTTGTTAAATCAACTCCATCTGCCATTTCAGGCACACCAAGCGTGAAATTTATATCCCCTGAGTTCAGTCATCGATAAACATGGAAACAGGTTTGATCGGCAGAGTCAGTATTTTCTCCATACAAGTTAACAAACATGAACATACAGAGTTGAGCACAAAGGTCTCACATAACAGAGGTTTGCCCACTTTTCAAAAGATTGCATCTCCAGCAGGCTGATCCTTCCTACAGTAAGTGATAATGGAGATAGGCCTTCAGCTCCACCTCTCTAACCAAACATGTCTGAAAAAAGTTCGTTAAATGCTTAAGCTCCTAATGCATTTCCAAAATATCCTTACTACTCCCTTAACTATCTGAAGCACATGAAATTTCCAGCAGTTCCATTTCCATTTTTCAGAACTTAGCTAGATTTAAAATAAAAACAAACCACAAAATCAGAGCCTATTATTCCACATATTAACTTCAAAGTACACATTTGCAGAAATAATTCAGAAATATTTAGACACTAAATATCCATAGGAAGCAAAGGAGAAATTATTAAACACTTCAGAAAAAATTGGTTGCTTGTTTCCTCTCTACTCTTTATGAGAAAATCTGGGTTTCCTGTCAGGTTTCAGCTTAGGAGGGATTCATATCAGTATTTAAACTGAAATGTGTCTCTGGTAGATACAGACATTTCATCATTATACTGTCCTATTGAATGGGCAGTATGTCACATGAGGTGTACCATATCTTCATTATAAACGTGCTGTGCTGTAATGGCTAACAAGAAAAATTGTAAATGATCTACTCAAGCAAAAACAGCTAGTATATTAAGGGGATGACATGTTCTGATGAATCAAATAATTTTTCCTTCTCTTTCATTCCCCTCTAAAACTTCAAAGCAATCAAATGTTGTTTATGCATAAAATTTAGTCCTTTCACCAATCTGTAGTTTGATTGAATTTGCATACTCTATTTCCTACACGTCAGTGTGAAGAGAGCCTCATGTAATTGAAACCATTTCCCCTCCAGTCCTCCTATCTTTGCTGTAATATTTTCTATTAGTAGCTCTATTATGCCTAATATCTGTAATGTTGGCAGATTAGAATTTTCACTTAATGCAACCTGTATTTATAAACCACTAGGATGAAAAAAGAACAAATACAAGAAAGAGGAAACAATAATTACCTGTCTTTGATGCCACACAAATCAATGTGTAAATCACTAAAATTCCCCAGGGAGCCTTGCTGAACTAAAATGAGGTCCTTGGGCTGGTTATCAATGAAGATGAGCCTCATACAGCCTTGAAAAGCAGTAATGGGATTTAAACATTGGGAATCGGTGAAATTGTCAGGGCACCCTGTGGGAAAAAGAGAAGAGGCAGAGAAGAATATTGGAATGTTCATCTGTTTCTGCTGGGATTTCCTGATGCAAGAACTCAGAAGCTCATTATTCCAAGTGTCTTCATTCCTTGTGCTACACAACCTTCTGTGTTATAAATCCCTCAGCAAGAATTTTTTTTTTTCCCCCTTAAAAAAAAAAAAAAAAAAAGAGGAAAAAAAGAAAGAGAGAGCAGTCACTGGAAACATCAGAGTATGTGGTCTTCACATGCGCTAAGCAAAATCAAAATGTGTTTTTTTCCATCTTCTTTAAACTCCACAGTTGATAGCAACTGACTCCCATAAAAAAGCTGTGCAAATTGTAAAATCATTCTGGATTAAGTTCTGCTGCTGAGGCAATCCACAGAGTAAAAGGATGAAATCCTGTGGACAGCAGGCAAGAAAACCATTTGTATCTGAGCTTCCTCAGTATTTGGCCAGCTCTGAGATCCAAAGCCTCCTGTGCATCCTTACTTAGTTCTGTATCCAGAGGGTTCATCGAGATCAGAGCCTCACTGCGGTAAGCACTATACAGAAATATATTAGATAAAAAGACAGTTGATGACACTCTCTTTATCTAAATTAATGCTTCCACTCCAAAAAGCAGAGGGTAGTATTTTTCAAGACTGTTCTTTCCATTTTCAAAATTGAGCTAAACCTACATTCATTTCCATGAGAGCACAAGTACCTAAATACCTTTGTAGATCTAAGCCATATGTCAATTAAGCTCTGAAGTCTAAAGTCACTGAGCCTGATCAGGACAGTGATATCTACAGGGATATTAATAATACTAATAGTCCTCAGGCCTTTTAACTAGAAAAAACACTTGTGGCTAATACAGCTACGTAGCTTTTGCGTGTTTTGTCAGCTAGATGCAGGTACCCATTGGCTACCACTACCAGAAATCCACTTTTACAGCTCTGTTAGCAGTTCTGCTTGTTCTCTCCCTGTCAGGGTTGACCAAGACCCTTCGAGCTTCCCACAATGCTGCATGCACTGCAACTCAACGGGGGGTCTAAAATCAGTTATTACAACATTTGTTTTTAGCAGCAAACAGAGTGCACCTGGGGAGATATCAATGGTGAGCACCTGAGCATCTGCATCATGAAAACCTGTCATGCATTTGTCTGAAACAACCAACCTCCAAAATAGTAGCTGTTTCCAGAGTAGATCCTTGAGACAGTGGTTGCATGGCTAGCAGTGGCAGCGTTGTTATCCAGCGTCAGGGTAATACGATGTCTTCTGGCATTGATGTTAACAGAATGCCAAAGCCCATCATGGAGATTTGTGCCTGGCAAAAACCAAGTACGAATAGTGAAAAAAGAGGTGCAGGAGACAACTGTGTTCTTCAAACCTTCTTTTGCTTCCAACTTGTGACCACAAATGTGCAGCTGACCCCAAAATAGGGAGAACTGGCAGCTGAAAAGAACTCATTACCTCTGGAAACAAATTGGCATAGAAGAAAAGGCCCAAGAAACAGAAAGCTTTTGAGAGTATTTAAGTAGGTCATCTCACATTTTAATCTAACCTCATTCTGGTACTACAGGCACTCAGCAAGCTAGGAGGGCCTTTTGCCTTTCTGGTAGCACATTATTACCATTTCATGGGTGTTTATATCTTATTTTCAGTCTGTTGGAGAATGCTTATAGCTCAGAGGAGAGTGCAGAGAAGATGTCTGTTGAGTTTCTGGTACTAAACACATGCCTGAGATTGCAGAGGATTAGATTCAGTGAGATGGTCATACCCTGTCTCAGGCTCCAGTATGAAACCTGACAAACTCCAGTAGGTACCAGTAGGATTTTTGTTCCTTAAAACCCTTTAGCACTAAGTTAGCACGCAGTCTTATTGATGGTGTACCAAAGCCTTTCTATATTGGATTTCGACATGGGTTTTGTGAGAGCTGGGATTGTTGCTCTGACCAGGAACCTATGAAGGTATCTGAGAGATTATAGTACTGGGTAGCCTCTTTCTCTTCTAGACACTCGTGCAAAGTGGGAAACCTCTCTGTTTCCTTATTCTGAAAATCAGTGTTGCATCTCATGGCTCTTGAAATAGCACCACACAGCTACAAAGAAACTCCACATCCTCTGTTCTGACAGCCGTGAAAATCAGTGGGCAAGCTTCTGAGCCACCACCAGTGGTGCAGATCAGAAGTAACCTAATTACAGCTCAAAATACACTACTGTCAGGCTGGAGTCACCAAGATCAGGCACAGACAACTAGTATTTATTCCCCTCCCTATCGGAATATTTTTTGTTAATGTAGCTTTCAGAAGAAACAAACGAGCACTTAGTGACACAAAGAGGTGCGAGAACAGTTCATACAAAATAAAAAAAATTGTGGTGTTATGTATATGAAAAGTCATCTCATTATGAATTTGAAAATGAGACAATTTCCACAGCAATGGCTGTTAACGCATGCACAATTTCCATAGAATAAGAGGCCGGCTTCCCCGGCAAAAATGGATGATTTTTCAACTAGAACAAGTCCATTTTGAAGTGAAATATGTTGTTGAAGTTTGAAAAGATGTCAAAACAAAATAGGTCCCATTTGGGGCAAAAATAGGTCCATTCTTGAGCAAGCATGAGTTTATTATGAGTACCTGACATCTGCAGAGCATGGCACTTGCAATTTTTGCTTACTTTCCATGTGTAAGTAGGCAGTTTAGCAATGTTTTGGATAGCACCAAAGGCTGGGCTCAGGTTCATGATTTCAGGACTACATAAAAACAAATACACCCAAGCAAATATTGACATTGTCTCAGCTTTGTCAACAATTTAATTAGGACTGCAATAAAGGCTGGAAACTCAGTTTTCAGCATTCAATTGCAGCAAGCTAAGGCTGTAGCAATCTACAGGAATAAGGATAGAGGCAGAGCTGCCTCATTTTCTATCATAAAGGGGAATGAAACACGCATACGGAACAGCTCTGCTTTGACTACTCTGTCAGATTTTATCTCTGCTTCTTTTAATAGACACATCTGCCCTCTTTTAGTCTGTACTGGGAATATTTTAATATTACATATTTTTAAACAGCTGCTCTTTTAGAAAATATTGTTATTATTATTTAACTCCATCTGAATTCCATCAGTCTATTACTCATCCACCTTTGGAAACTGGGTATTCAACCTATGCAGAAAATTAACTTCCGAGTCTCCTACCCAGTATGGCTGCATAGCAGCAAGGGATGTGCAGAGGCCCTGGGCTAAGAACATTTCTGTTTGGGATGCCAGCATGGCTTATATAGGTCACACTGGGACGGCATCTGGGCCACTCTGGTCCTGCCTCTGTTGTACAGTCTGAAATTGTTTCCCTGTTGTCTCTGGGAGCAAATGCATAGCTGTTCTGGTAAGGGTTTACAAGCAATTTCCCCTGAGTTTTAGGTCAGAGAGGCAATGCTATTTCATCCTCTTGCATCCCGCCAGCTGCACAAAGCTACTTGCAAACTCGCTAAGGAGGCCAATGAGGGAGTGTGAGGAGAGGAAGCCCGTAGTCAGTCTCTCTTCTGAGTGTAGCGTAAAGGGAGAGTGTAAAGCTACAGTCAGAGGAAGAAAATCAGCTCTGAGGCTGCCTTAACCTGTGCTGGGGAATGATGCAGCAGCTGAGCTGCCTCCCAGCTGACTTCAGCACAATCTGAGGACAGGAAACAAGAAGGTCTTCATGTGACCTGACTGAAGAAAATTTAGCATGACTGTTTAAGAACACAGAGGCTGAGCTAATTGTCAGGTATGTTGAGTCTGGAGATCTCAGGATGCCAACTTTCCATGCTTAGACCTACCTCAAGCTGTACAAAGTAGTTCTTCCACTGGAAAGCAAGAGAAAATGTGAAAAGAGAAAGGAAGATTGGGTGCTTCCTTACTTCACCATCCTTTCATCCTGTGTGTTTGGACCTATGTATTTTAAAGGGGGACAGATGAGAGTAAACAAAACTAAAGTACCTTCACTGATTTCCACTGGGTTCTCTGTCTCTTTCTGAATAAGCAGTGTCAATCTCCCACTATGAAGGTAAACCAAGAGAGGTCCTGAATTTTCAGACAATTCGGTGAACAGAAGTAAGCCATCTTTATTCCATGTTCGAAACTGGAAGCTGACTGACAAGCCATCAATTTGAGGAGTGCCGGGTAGTAGCAAGTAGCTTCGACTGGCGCTGACAAAGGTGATAGGAACAATCTGTGGTTCTGAGCAGGAAAAGGTTACATTCCCCTGCAAATAATAAAAATCAAACATAATCAACATGACAATTTTTTTTTTGGTCATCCCAAAACATACATAGTGAAGTAAGCTTACTGGATTTCTAATGGCCCTCAAGGCTGAAATAGATGTTGTTATTCACACACAAATCTTTGGAACTCACTAGGAAACGTATCTGTTCATTCTGGGAAAACACATCTGACTTCAAAATTTTACTTTGACCCCAAATGGGGTGGAGGAGGGAAGGCAAGAATCAAAACCTCAATTCTTAGAAGGATCTAAACACATCCAAATGTCCCACATCACGACCATGCCTGGGTGCAGAAGGGATCATTTGGTAGCCCAGACAAACCATCTCCACATGGCCACAACTGCTTTGTGTTTCTCAGCACCTCCCATTTCAAGCTTAGCTGTATGTCAATAAAATCAAACTCATTTGGATCTATGTTGACTTCAGGAACTGGCACTGGAACACTAGCAAGTCCACTTGAACCTTCATATGCTATGAGATGCGATACAAATGTCCTGCATTGGCTCTGCACTGATGGGACTACAGGGTGTGAACAAGACAAGCTGCAAGTGAAAAAACAACGCATCCTCCAATGCACAGGGATCCGACCAAACAGACTAGATTTATTCTAAATGTAAGCCAAAATACAGTCATTAATGACAGTACTTTTTTGCCCATTTACACCAATGTTACATAACCTTAAAAGTAAAACCACCCTCATCTACTTGAATCTACTACATGGGGCAAAACATGAGGCAAATTTCCTGGGTTTATTTCAAATATTCAATATATAACTTGCAGTAGCACTACTGGTTATGTTTGCTTTTACTCAGAATGACACAGCCCTGTGCTACTCCAAATAATAAAAGTCCACTTAATAATAATAACACAAATAATTAAAAATAATTATTCTGAAATTATTTTAAAATACATAAGAACACTCAAAGAAAAAGTCACTTGAGTACAGTATTTATAGTGGGATGAAACAATACTGAGACTTCCTGGCTGGTTCCAGGTCTCATGGTTTCCACAAGGCATTCTGAGGAATTATTAAAATATTACATACACAGCAAGCATGGTGAAATCCAACATCATTTCAATGCCAAACTTAGTGGATTGCCTCAGTCATCCAGCCCTGAAATCATTGGTACTATTTGGCTAGAAGAGCAGCACATTTACTTAAAGCAGTCAGGAGAATCTGTACCAGCATGTATCACTGTAGTTTGTAGAAAAACCGACTCCACTGTTTTGTTCAGTCATTGTAGATTACCCAACCAGGTCATTCAAGTCATGTAATAAAACCTTAACAATATATAAAGCCAGGATTCATTTAAGGAGCCACGTCTTTCAAAGCTACTTCAGGAGATTGTTGCAGCCGGCTTGCTTTGAACTAGGATGCTTTGTAAAGTACCGACTGGAATCTGATAAAAACATCAGAGTAAAAGGCTTTCTCCATGGCACTACTTCTCATCAGAGCTGGTACCCTGCTCTAACAGGATAATTATAATGAACAGCACTTGATGGATGTGTAGGAAGTTGCACAGTGCTTGGGGAATTCCTCTCTGAAATCTCAGACAGCTGATGGAACTGTTCCCTGTCACTTTCAAATGTCTTTCTAGTCTATATTTTAAAATTGTGCCAGAAAGAGACCGAGTTATCACTGGATGAAACAACCCTTGATAGATATATATCTATATCAAGATATTTACATATTCCCTGCCCTGTTAGGTGCAGAATGCTACATACCAGATTTAGCAATGGCAAAAACTATCGATCAGTGTATTATGTTAGAATGAGTTTTGAGATATAATCCAAAGTTTATCCAAACTCACCTGAACATTAGTCAGGTGGGAACTAGAATAGAAATTTGGTCTCAACCTTTTAAAAGTTTCTACCTGCTGGGTTTTGCCTGCGTAAGAGATATCACAGGTTTTTTTTTTTGTTTTTTTTTTTTTGTTATTGTTGTTATATTTTCACCTCCATTTTCAATCAAATTCATGACAAATTATATAAAACAAAGATAGTCAACCGCAGTGATATAAACAAATACGGTTAACTTTCTCTAGAGCTTTTTAAAGGTTTAGACATTTAAAATGCCGATGACAAATTTTCTTTGGAATTTTAGACGTTTACAATGATTCAAGTAACTCCACACAAAGTAGAAAGATGTTTACAGATCTTATACGTACATAACACTGGAGCTTGGAGGAAAGTTCAAATGTTATCTGAGTCTGCACTCAAGTATCTAATTTGCTTCACTGGCAGTGGGAGGCTGTAACAAAATGCAAGACTGTAGAGGGGAGGATTTGCAATATTCGGAGAGGATTTTTGTCTCAAAGCTCTTTGCAGATTTTACCTACCAGCAGGACAAGCTATGCATAGACTGACTTAATGGTGCCAGAGAAGGCGAATGCTAAGATGAAAAAACACATTTGCAATGCACGACAAACTTTCGGACAACCTTAAAATAAGCCAGTAAAGACCCCGCGTAGTCAATATTCTTTCAGCTGTATGCAGCAGCACCGTAGCAAAGTATCCCTGATGCACATGCATGGGCCCAAATATAAGGTCAAATTTCTGTCCGCTTTTGATATGAAGTTCTCAGCACGTGCACTAGTCCTAAAGTTGTGGGTTGCTGCGACCCCTTCAAAAACTCAGCAACACTCTCTAGTCATTCACACTAGCTAGTAATTCACGCCATCTGGGATTCTCACAGAAGCCTTGTACTGGGACAGGAGCAGCAAAAAGCGCTACTGAACCCGTGGCCAATGCTGAGACATATGGGCAGGACCTATGCAGCTCCTCCCATGCTTAACCAGGTGAGACTTTAGGCTCTGTAGCCTCTCCATTGACTACACTGAAGCAGAGCAGATGGGATCCCACCTACCACAAGAACAAGCAGGTGGGAACACATAAAGGCAGCGCTGCAATATTCTATGTACATGGGACTAAAGTTACATTTGGAGGATAGAAAAGAGGCATGTTTGCCTTTTGGGGGGTTCTTTTAACAAGGTATATTTGTTACTTTTATTCAAGAATTGAGATCTCCATGATGTAAGGGGCAATAACTAATTTCAGTCAGAGCTAAAAACTAGCCAGGACATTTGGGAAAAAATGTTAAACAAACCAATTGATACCATGGGAACTTACATCAGTTCAACTGACTCATTTAGGAGGAAAAAACCTTCTTAAAGCAACATTCCAGAGCAAAACGAGATGATGTAGTTAATACACACGAACAATAGCTGCTGACATCCTTGCACTGACCAATGCTGCCTACCTTCCTAGAGAAAATAGCATGAAAATTTGAAAAAGAAATACACAAGGGTTACTTTGAAAAATGTTCGTTCACTGAAGTGTGATAGATTCCCATTACAAAAACTGTTAAATTTGCCCTGAATTTTATTCTCAAACAAATTATTCCGGCATATCTAAGTCAGAAAAGTAAACAGCTCCCCCTAAAACTGCATCTGATCAAGAGCATTTTGCTTTAATTGGCAGCAGTTCTGGAACTCTCCAGGGTACATGCAAGACTTCTGGCAGACACTTGATTTTATAACTGAACGCAGTTTAACTGAAAAGTAAAAGCTCATCGGCTAGGAAATGGGATAAGAAGAGCCTAATCCCTAGAGAAAATAAAGGAGACGCTCAGCTCTTCAGCTGCTGGAAACTCCAGCTATCATGTGGCATTTGAGAATTCCATTGAGTCCATCGTCTCCAGACTGATTAATGACTCCTCTAATAAGCAGCGAAATCTTTCCAAAGGAGTTCTTATTGTTCTTACAAGAGGAACCTTCTGAACCTAGAAATGCAATGGAGATATTTGCAATTTGTTTACCGGCTGCCATGACACTTGTCTCAAGACAAGAGTGCAAGCACCCAGATTTCTGCAGGTGGAGTATGGTTGCAAAGGTGGTTCTTGTTCAAGATATTGAATGAACAGGTGACAGCATATTACAATATTTTAAGGAAGAATCCTATTAAAAAGAGAATGGAAGAACACAGTTGCTAAGTGATGAGGGTAAAAGTGGATTACAAAGAAGTTTCTTATACATTCCCCTCGCTCTCACAGAATACTAATCAGAATACTATTTGGGGAATTATTCAAACTGACAGCTGAACTGAAATCCTTAACATTTAGCCTACCAAAGGATACAGGCCAAGATCACAGCTTGAACATGAAGAACAATAAATGAGTATTTCTGAGCTTTCATTCTACCTGTAGGTTAGAGCATCAAACAGGCACTTACTTTCCTCATTAATCACTCTATGGATACTATCCAATAAAAAGGGTATCTTGTTTTCTGCAGAGGATTAGAAAGGAAGATTTCATATGACAGGTAAGGGGACTAAAATCTCAGGCCTGGCTGACATACAAATGTGGGTAAACTGGCAAGAATATCTCCAGCTTGGAAATTGGACGACTATTTCTAGCTGTGAAGAGACTGAGGTTGCAGACAAATTTGCAAAGAGAGTAACAGAGGAAAAAAATGACTTCTGATGCAGTTTTAAAAGGATAAGATGAAAGATTGTCATTCAACACTGAGCAAGTGGATTTTAACAATGGGGGAAGTCCCTTCAAATCCTGTTTTTAAATTGACTATCTCAAGCAGAACAGATGTTAGGAGACCCACATAGATTTCAAATGCTTCTCAAATCAAGACATTGCTAAGCACTGAATGAAAAGCAAATCAAACTGAGATACCAACTCCAGCCTACTGACATACTCATGCAAACTGTCTTCAAACAGGATGTGGGAGCACCAAGATGCAGGGGGTTACTTGAGTTAGAGCTAGTCCACTGAGTGAGCAACTAGTCCATCCCAAGAGAAGGGCTCATACTTTAAGAGAAGTTCCTATACTGAGGTGGGTTTCTCTTTCTCTGAGCAAAATTTCATTATGGAAATCTGAAAGCTTACCTGATCCAACTATGGAAACTAACATATCCTTGTGATAATCACCCCTGTGACAGAGAACTGCCCTATCTTCACTCACTCTAGGTATCACATATGTCAATAAAATGCTAATTGTTTATCACATTGACTTAAGTTGTTTACATTGAGATAATGTTTCCTATGTGGAAAAAGTAGCATTTAACAAAAAAGAAAGTTTCAAAAAAATTGAAACATTGTGACCATGACAGAATCGGGGATGAGATGCTTGGCTAGACATTTCTGGATGTTCTTTATTTCAGACTCCTAAGCTGACTTTGTCACTGGCCATAAGTGGAACAAAGGATTTTACCATTTTTATGTCCATAGTAACTGGACATTATTGTTTCACTATATGGTAAAATAGCTAAGAGTTGCTGACAAAAGATGGGAGCAAATATAGAGTTAATTTGGAAAAATCATACATCATTTCCTTCAGAGACACAGGAAAAGGAAAAAAAGAGCACAGAAGGAAACACAAAAAAACTATAGACCACTTAATATTTTCTCTCCTTTGAACAACAAGCAGGAGTAAAGTCAGCCTTTCAAATTCTCCTTGCCAGAAGTGAATAAGATAGATGCCTTAGATCAAACTGGCAAATTAGCACAATCCAAGACCAATTTTTGTTCCAGTTCAAGGCAAACTGATCTACAGCTTATTAGGTTTTATTACCTGGAACAAAACACAGCAGCAAGGAGATTTTTTTTTTTTATTATTATTATGATGATGATGAAAACACAGCCACATCTACCTTAAAATAGAAAAGTGCATAGAAAGCAATTTTATCAGCTTTTTTTTCATTTATTTATTAGTTTTCTTTATTAGATTTTCCTCTTTTAAATTCCAATTATCTGTGTATCACAGCACAGCACCAGCCTAAATGGTTGGTATGAACTGCACACACTCCAGGCTCTTGACTGTGAGGGGTTCAGCTTGCCCCTTTCTGTTATGCCGGGCAGCCAAGTACTAAGCATTCCCAGGGCCTTAGCAATTGGAATAAGACCTTAAAAAAAAAAAAAAAAAAAGACATTTAAGCCTTAGCTTTACAGCAAATTACATTCTCCCCCATTTTCCTTATCCCCTGCTAACCCCTGACAATAATTAGCCATCTCTCTTGCTCTCCTACAGGGACTAGCAGCCTTATCACCTCCTGCCTTGAAATATCCTCTTCGGCTCAGCAGGTACTAACTGCCCTATTCACTCAATTTGACTACCCAGATAATGTAATAAATTAAACTCTGAACAATTGTTTCTAACCTGTAATTTGCTGAAGGCTGATGACTCTCAAAAAGGCCTTGTTTGCTCAAAAACGTGTCATTTTTTTCTGCATATGTCAATTAGTCTTATAAAAAAATATGGTATCTCTCCCCGAAAGACTTGCTTCACTTTTGGTCATCAAAACTATCGAAATCCTAACACAAAGAAACTTTTATATCAAGAAAAGGAGAGTTTATTATTGCATCTACATGCTGAATTAAATATTTACAGACTGAAAGTCTTTCGAATTTTAGACAAAGCCAACTGAAATCAATGGGAAAACTGTCATTTAAATAGACTTTATTTCAATACTTTGATTGACAGTTTCTTTCAAAACAATCCTGTTATACCATTCAGCAACAATAAAATGGGACCTTAAAATGAATGCTATTTATACAGACTTTCTCACTATTCCACACTGCAGGTAGGATGTGAAGGAGACTCATCTGAAGACCCAGAGAGCAGACAGGAAGACAGAAGAAACCATAAAACGCTATTTTTACAGGAACCAAATATTTCTGGAGTCAGAGCTCATCTGCCTTATCTAAAGAATAGCAAATTCAGTTCTCTTTTTAATGTGTGTGTGACTCATGCTTTCATTAAATAATTGTATAAAACTTTTTTTTTTTTTTAATAAATTCAACTTAGTCCTATAGGAAGTTGTGAAAAATGTCACTAAATAGTTCCAACATTTTTATTTATGATTCCTATAGTCTGATTGCGGTGCAAAAACTAATGAAAAATAAAATTAAAAAAAAAAAAAGAAGATGTATCTAACTCCTGGTTCTCCAAACGCTAGTAGGGGCCTTCACAAATCACCAGCCTGATTTTCACAGATATATCAACACTTGCAATAGCACTTTGGTAGATGAGACATGCATAGACAAGTAAATTCTTCTCAGGATGAAGGTATCTCAAATCAGCTTAATAAAATAGCATGTTTGGATTCTCTATAAAGGGAATGAATTATTAGTTTACATTCTCCTGTCACTAGGTATCTTTCCTTGCTCTTTGATGCTGGCAATTGGTTATTTCCCTGAGGCACTACAGTGATGCATTTACATGTCACCACATCCCTTGCTGTGCTGAATTGTCACTCCCAGATTCAACATGGCAGGCCAACGTTGAAACTCAAACATATCTGAGGGCTGACAACTTCTGCCTTACATATATCCTGCACTCCTCTCAAGTCAGTGCAGGGTTTGCTCTGCTAAGTAAAAATACAACTCCAATTCCTATTAGCCGAAGGTAATAAAAGGGAAAGGGGATAGGGTTTTCCTCAATTTCAGTGAGTACGTAGGGTGGAGCACTGAGAAGATCAAACACAGCATCTTTTCATGACCTCTTCATTTCTCTTCATTTCTAAGAAAAGACTTAAGACCCTAGTCACAGGTCACATTAGAGCAGTTTCTAAAGGTGCAACCTGAATCTAGCAGTAAGTAACCACTGGTGGCCAGAATACTATAGCTATTTTCAGGATGCTATAGCAATTCTTCTCTTAACTACTCCCTCAGCCAGACATATTTAGTAATTGTCAATGGATTTCTCTTCCTAGAACTTGTCCCATCTCCTCCTGCATCTACATACACTCTTAACAAGCACAAAATCCTTCAATGAGGACTTCACCATCCCAGACACCAACAGGTCAAATATCCCTCTGTGAAGGACAATTCCCCTTCAGCTTCTTATAAATGTGGCTCCTACGAGCATATTTACCTGCCCCTAACTACTTGCCCAAGAAGTGTAACTGCTGTACGATTTCTCATAATGAGCAGTCTGCACTCCTTTTGTGCTGAGAAGACAGCTAGTAAATAGGGCAGATCTTAGGATTACTATTTTAAAGCATTTTCTGAGGTTTCCCAAGGGTCCAGCCCTATGACCATCACAGTGGTAATTACAGAAATTTGACATCTCATAACCTCTTGCAATTAAAACCAGTAATCACTTCGGAGAACAAATAAAAGATCCCCTATCATTTCTCCACACTCAACGACCTAGGGGAGGAAAAAAAAACCACAACAAAAAAAACCCACAACATGCCATCAGGGACAGAAGAAGCCCCAGAGAGAAGACAGATAGTCTGTCCAAATAGGTAGGGCTACCATGTAGAGAGGTTAAGTATCACACAATATAAAAATGAAATTCTGAAGGCAAGTTCCAGTTCAAAGAGACAGGCTTCGTTATCTTGAGATGCCTTCTCAAGGGGATTTATTGCAAGTCTGACAACTGCAAATGAGTTACAGAAAAGAACAGGCGGAATGATAATCATAGCCAACACCCAAGAGTATGATACATAGTACAGCACTCTGTTATTGACAACCTGTAGTTACGTCCTCTAACTTTAAATGCAGCTGATTTGGGACCATTATTTGTATGAATGAGGAGCTACTTCATAAGAGGAAATCTATACCTCCAAAGCTGATGTACCATTCTCCTGCTTGTGTGAAAGATGCCAACAGTAAAAAAAACCAAAGTTGATGGATATGAAAACCCACAAGTTTGGCTCACCAACAGTGTCAATGTTCACAAAGGCACAGAGGATGAAGCAGAGACTGCGTGTTGATGTCTGCCTCCCTTTCGGAGGCAAAAACGAGCATCTCTGAGCATTAATGGCTTTCTAATCCCAAACAGGCCAGTTTGTTCTCAAATATCTTTCGTTAGGAGACAAATGTATTTTGGGGGCTAACAATGTAGAACCATCTCTGGTGATCTCCAGCTTGTGGGGAGGGAACACAAGTACAAAACATGTTGTTGGAAGAAGTGATTCCAAGTTCCTGCTATATTTAATTATTCCTCTGTGCTGTTCCTTTCGTCACATTTCCACTCCAGGCAACGTTAGCAACTACAAAGACGCGAAGCAGAGAAGCTTGCAGCTCCCTGGGGATATGGATTGTTGCTTGAAAAACCTCAGTGAACTTTGAGTAAAAGCATTGAGTGCAGAGGAAGTCTGGCAGGCAAAACACTACATTTAGCAAGAACAAGTTACTTTAATTTGAGTAAGTAAATTGCTAAGGAGTGGGGAAGAGCAGGAAGATGGGAAAGGGAGATCAGCCTGTGAAAGCTGGAAGTACCTGAGTGTTGCTAGAGAAGATAAATAGCTGTCATGGAAAGGATGCTGGAAAACAACAGATTTACAGGGGCTGTTTCCTATAGAAGGATGTTCATCTAAGATTATGAGGTGCTATGAGTGTGGCAACCTTTCCATGCACTTTACATACACAAGTGTCACAGACACAGCACATAGCAGCTCATAAAACCTTGCAAAACGCAGAACGGCAGCCAGCCTTTGAAAACTATTGCGTTAAAATCACCATTTTTGTGAGGGAGATTGAAAGATGGGGGCACATCCCCGCTACCTTAAATTGACAAAAAGAGCGGGATTCCTAGGCCTTCGATCCAGCATTTGCTGAATCAAGTATTGTCGTAACAGAGTTTCATTGCTTGGGGCTGTGTTATACCCAGACAATGCCCTTCAGAGAAAAAGCACATTACAAAGTTTTTCTTTTCCCCTTTAGGAAGGCCTTCCCATTACCCGGCTGGCAAAACAACCAGCTGTTTAATGACCTAGGAAGCAGACTAGGGCTCTTTGCTCCCCTTAGAAAGTAAGCTGAGGGGAAGAGCAATTTAACACAGTTCATAAGATTTGTGCCTTAGAGTCCTGAGTCAGAGCAATCAAACTTGAGGTTATTAAAGGAAAGTCTCTCAGTCCCAGGCTAGGGGAGCATCCTGGAGGCAGTCTTGACTGCCAGCAACACAGTGAAGGACTTCTCACCCATCACATTTCCATTTTCTATTTCCCTCTGTATTCTATCTCGCCCTAGGCAGGGAAAGTGAGGAAAGACTTCTTGTGGTCTTCTGGCTTGCTTTGTTATAGCTTCAGTCTGTTTATACACATTACTACAAACTAGAAGATGCCATGAGAGCCAGAAGCAGTTTCACCTCCACGTTCTCCAAAGACACAATATTAACCAAAAGGCATGTATCAGAGCGTGGTGCAGGAGTGAGGCACAAGCTAAATAAAGAGCTGAATTATTCAAAATTTGTTAAGGCTGCATAGGAGTGTACTGTTCCCTCCTCTTATGAAGTAAGAGGTTCTTTATTTGCTCGTGATATATTTAAATATATCTGTAATTTTGGACATTATTAGGTGCGAAGTTATGTTTATATTTTATGTTAGCAGGCTGGAGAAGACCTTTTGCTTTACTTCTACCATCCCACATTTAGAGACAGTAGTACCAGGTCAATGGTTCTCAGAACTGTCAATACACTGAACGTAAGGGGCAGCACAAAGGAAAATATTTCCAGTAATAAAAGAAACATTTATTCTTCTCTATGATACCAACTCAAATAGCAGAATAAAATTTTGCTACTACTGTACTCCACAACAGTGATGGAGAATGGTTCAGAAAATAAGACTTTATCTGAGTTAACCGGGGGAAAAAAAAAGTCTCTGACTTTTATCATGCCATCAAAACGACACATTTTAATCTTGGAAAAGGAATTAAAGTTTCTCCAAACAAATTATAATACACCTAGAAAGTCAGAGAAATGTATTAATTTCCACACGTGTCTTTCAATAACTCTCACCACAGCAGTCAGTGCTGGCTGGTGTTAGCCTCAGCAATATCATTTTAACAAGCTAATTATGCCCATAGCTATCGAAATCTGAACTCCACTCATTCAGTGCAGCCGGTAGCACCAACAGCATGGAAGTAAAGAAGGAAAGCATACATTATTGTCTCTTACCACAGTATAGATCTGAGGTTTGCGCCTTTTTGCCAGGTCAATTATATTGACTCCGTTGTAGTAAAGGTTCTCAATGCACCCATGGAAATTTTTCCTCTGAAAGGTTCCTGGTTTCCCCGGGACAGGAATCCCTCCGAAACTGAGCTTTTGGAAAGAATAAGAACAGTATTTAGTTATCACCCCAAAAGCAAGAGGGCAGAGCCCTACTCCATGCAGCCAGCTGGGATACTACCTAAGAACCAAGTCACATTAACAGCACCATCTCAGAGTATGAAGTAGGGCCTGGCTGCCCAACAGGGGAATTACAGGCTGCATAGCATTATAGCTGTTGGAGAAATGATGCCACCGCAGACAGCTCACTAATTTGGGAACAGCTTTTAAGTACCTTGACACACCACTTCAGCAACCTAGTACTACCAGGCCCCCACCCAGGAACACCCAATGCACAAGGTAACATTCAAATGGTCTCCAACCCACAGCCCCCACTGGCCTGGGGCCACCCAGCAGCAGGCCACGGTGGCCAGGAACCCCTGAGCAACGGGGGAATAAACTCTTCCCGCCCACAGAGCACTGGGTTTGCCTGAGAGCTGGAGTCACCCCTTTCCACCAAGCGTGTATCTGAACAGTTCTGGTTTCAGCTAGTGGAGGGTAGTATCACACACACAAAGTACCCCATTTGCACCTTGCAATCGTTTCCCTAAATTTCGCTGTGGTTTGGTCTTTACAATACTCGCACGTGGTATTTGGGACTGAGCAGTGTAACGGAGAAGTTCTGCAGGTTACGCATTTAAACAAAACTTCTGCTGTGCTGTTGTCTGAGTACTGGAAGATGTTAGTATTGTGCAGATTACAATTTATCACTTAACTGGAGGGCCGAAAGCCCTGGGAGGACGAAGAGCCTAAGAAAATAAAGCTTCCAAAATCCTTGGAGCATAATTACTTTGGATTCCCAAGAAAATAAAGAAAGAAAAACAAACAAACAAACAAAAAACCCCAAAAAACCAAACCCCACAACCCAAAAAACTTCCGATAATCCTGTTTTAATTTTCCAGATGACACAGCTCATTTCTAATTAGCTTCACTGGCCTTTTTGGCAAAGTCTTACTGGTAGTACCGCTGGGGTTTTATTAATTTTTCCCATCACATCCAGTAGCATCGTGAGTGATATAACGCAGGTGGGAATCCTGCAGCCACCACACTTCACAGTGTTTCCAGCGCATCAGGAGCTGTGCTGCAACCCTGCTGCACCCACTGCAGCAAGGGCATGCACTGCTGCGCGGCACCGCTTACGCGCTGACGGCTGCTGGAACCTGGTCAGCCTTAGTCCTCTGTCACAACTTCTAACGGCTCGCCTCAGCTCATTATTACAAAAATAAAGGGAAACGTGGGGGTTATTCTTCCTCCCACTCCACCTAACAAGCTGGGATACATAAGCAAATGAAGCCTCCCTGGATAACCTTGAAAGCACTTCTTTGAAAACAAGTCCTTAATGAACTTGCACCTCAGTTGTATTAATTGATCACTTCAGAGAAATAAAGAGTGGACAGACTGCTACTTTACATCACTTGCAGGTTTGTTATTGGCATCAGGGCTTACGTGGTAGCAACGTTTTTTTCCAGTGAGAATCATTAGTTCTTCCTTAAAACACCAGACTTTCCTTCTTTCATGTTCTATTCTTTAAGTCTCCTGCTTAAGGACTCTGCACTGGGTTTCAAAACCAGCAGAAAAATCAATGTCAATTATACCACTGCATTATTAAGAAAACAGTTTCCTTTGTGATTGGTAATAATTTTAATTACCAAACTAATGGTTGTATTACCCTCAGGAAGGCCTTTAAGCCCTAAAGTGTGCCGAGATAAACTTTCAGTAGGCTGTATTGCTGTAATGTTCGACTGAAAGATTGTCCAGTGCAAATGGAAAGAAAACACATTGTGTGAAAAACTAATCACCAGGGGCCAGGACCAAGTGCCACAGAGGTCAGTGGTGATGCTGATTTACACCAGCTGAAGATGTTCTCTACTATGTTCCCTATTTTGGAATATCTGGAAAAATGTTCTGCAAATGACATTGGAGCCTGAGTTTTCCCTAATTGGCATCAACTCGTAGCAGGAAGCAAGGAATTTTATTACTTTGAAATTAGGAGAGCTGATGGCTCAATCGCTTGGCTTTTCTCAACCCTGTCTTAAAAGTAGTTACAGCCTTGGCCCTTGCTAGTTCAGTCTGAAGCTGTTCCAGGATCTCACTGCTCAAATGTGCTGTCCCTACTAAATGTGCTCGTGACTTGCTACAGCAGTGCCAGGAGACAGGTACCACTCTCGCCACCCTGCTTTGTGAAATGCAAAGAAGGGAATTTCAGCTGGAACATGAGAGGAGCAGAGAGCAGTCACCTGCCTCTGCCGAGCTGTCTGCTTTTGTCCCTTGGGTGTGCTGGGAATTGATCCTTTCTGGAGAAATGAATCCAAAGTGCAGAGGGGAAACTTGTGGTCTCTTAAGCAATGAACCATGCCAGCTCAACGCATCCAGACAGGGTGATGGCTCTGACTGTGTAAGCATGACCCTGTGCCTTGTGGGCTAGCAAAACTCGGTAGACAAGCGCGTGGGGATAAAAATGAACACAGGTAACTTGCACACAGGTGTGCATTGGTGGGGGAACGGATGAGGAGCTGCCTTGCATATCGATATAATGATATAAGAGGTTTTTTAAGGTATTTTTTACTATCAGCCATAAGCGCTGAACTGCTGGAGTGATATAAACTGCACTCTGCCACACCTTGGCCTCATCACAGGGGAGCACACCAGCCTCGGGTTTTATGGGCAGGCAGGATGTTTCCTCTGCTCTGTCCTTCCTTGGCTGAGCTGCTCTAGCTCCCTAGACCAGGATGCTCTGCATCACAACCCCAGATGTGAAGGGACCTGGGTCAGAGCTTGACTGTCTTGACAGTTGTGCTCAGGGTCTTCCATTCGTAGTGGGAAGACAATGGTCTTTACCTGCTCATCTTTATGTGAAGAGCTGTAATCCGAGCAAGTGGTGGCTGGATAGAGGCACAATTCAGAGTTGGTATCCCCACGGTCATGTCAATCAGATGCAGGAATGATGCACAATGATCCCATTAAAATCATATTGGAGATGATGACACAGCACATCTCCCTACAGCTAAGCGTGGTTGTTCCCTGAAGATTTGACTAGAACCCAGGCTATACCTTTTAGTTTAGCTCAAAGTCTGCCGTACTTTGAAGTGTAAGCATAATCCAATGCATATTTGCCCAGAAACTGGCCATTTTCTGAGACTGTCGTATATAGAGTTGCTCTGACATAGCCTATGTTTGTTAACTATGAAAGGAGCTCTCTAGGAAGGAAATATTAAAGAAAAGATCTTTGCTGGAAAGAAACAGCTCATAGGGTTGTTGTTTTCCACCACATTCATTTTATACCAATTCATCCTCACCTCCCAGGTTATAACCTAAAGGGCTTCACACACCTCATAATCAATATCCAAGTGATCTGAATCCCCCTTCGTTCGGAAATGCTGGGTGTGCTTGTCCACCGTGAAGTTCACTTGCTTGTTGAAGCGCTCTATGAGAACCGAGTGCCAGTGCTGGTCATCCAGGAGGCTGCCCAGGGTGACGGACATGTGGCTGTTACTGAAGTGCAGGTTGGAGTCCCCTGCAGGGGCAGAGACAGGCAGAAGACACCAGAGTTACCTCCAGGCCCTTAACTGAATCATGGGGACTCAAGGGGAGCACAGAGCAGTGCTCCTAGATGCAAACTGGAGCTCTGCCCGTCAGAAACAGACCCTTGTCAAAGCTTGCCTTAGATTCTTTGAGCCTCTTATTCATATATGTGTGTATACGCACATGCACACATACACACGTTTTTTTCCCCTGAAATTCTTGTAATAAACCAGGAGGTTTTCCCAATGCTGCACCCACACATCGCAGCAGACAGGGGATTGCCACTCTGCCTGTGCCCTTGGTTCTGCTATGCATTTGAGGCGCTGGTGTTTTAGGAGCTCCCTTCACGTTGCACCAAAATCTCCTGTCTATTCACATTAACAGGCCACTCCCGACACTTCAGTTTCCATTGTGTTTTTTGTATTTTAACAAGAAAATTGCATGTGTCCATTTTCGGAGAAAAAAAGCCACAAGTCCGTGAAGCAACATGAATGCATGTGTTTTCTTCAGCTCAAAAAGATTCTTAAACCTGGCCTAGATCTCCAAAAGTTTAGATCAAGAGTCACAAAAATATTTAGGCTCTAGCCCTGGTGATTTCAAATACTCTTCTGTTTTCCAGCTGACTACACATCTGAACACTTCAGAGCCTCTCATTGAAAGGGAGTATGTGTCCTTTTTTATATTCCAGCAGAATGGAGAGAACACATGCTCCAAAACTGTCAGGCAAGGTGCAAGCAGATTCAAGAGCAGACATCAAAACCCTTGCCCATGACATATGAATGCACACAGAGGACTTGAAATGGCTAAAATCTGCACATTTGGGGCTACTGCTGAAAGAAAAAAAACCCTCTTATCTCAGACTGTATATTCACAACAGCACCTCCTCTAGAAGAAGTAACATAATGTATTTAACTATACTATATTCTTATCCTTATTATGTAAGAAACATTTGTAAGAGGAGGACAAATCAATGGAGTCAAAGAATCCCACATTCAGAGGCTCAGGATGTAGATACTTGGTCCAAGTAACATCCAAATACCAAATCAGAAAAATGCTCCATTATCATTTCCACTCTTTGATGAACTAAATAAATAAAAAGAAAGAAAGAAAGAAAATACTAGTCGGAGACTAAACAATTAATGAGCTTATGTAAAAATGAAATCCAAGAGCTGTGGAAAATTGTTACTGACATTTAAAACAAACATAATTAAGCATGAGGGGAAAAATGCAGAAAGAATTACCTATGAATTCTGTTTTAGTACTTCCAGTTTGCTCCCACTAGTTGATTTCTTTTAATTCCTCAAGTCATAAACAAGGGACTAAGATACTGCACCGTTGCCTGCTTTATCTGTTCTAGACAAACTTCTTAAAGTGTCCTGGAATTGCTAGTCTGACATCTGCCCCTGCCAATACTATACGTTATTAAATGCTACAGCTCCCATTTTTATTAAAACTAGCCTTGACAGTCTAAGCACCATGTACATGAACTGCAAATGGTTCAGATTACTTTATTCTTCAAAGTCATTGAGAGTGGCAGTGAAAAACTTGGACCTTAATTCCCTCCCCTCCTTGCCCACACCCTAACAGAGGGTTTTGTTTCAGCCATCCATCTGGATGGGCCACTGAGGTTTTGAGACCACGTACAATACCCAAACAGGGTAAGTGCAGCTCCTGCGCTGACCAAAGTACAGCAATGCAGGCATGGAAACTTCTGCCCAACTCAAACCCCTCAGTATGAGAAACATGAGTCAGCAGGGACTGCTGAGGCCAGTACCACGGGTCACCCACAGATGAAGCTAATGAAGATTTTGCAGTAAGGCTGGGAGAGGGGGTATGATCACTCCTACAGTAGCTCCTGCCATTACCAAAGTGCTTTAGTGTATTCACCAGGGAAAAACAAGCATCCTTCTACAGAAAGAAATTAAGATAGCCTTTCATCTGTCCCTCTGATCCAACATGATCACACAGTGATGACCTTCCAGATATTAACAGTTTTCAGCTGAAACCATCTCCAGAAGCAAAGCAATACCAGTGTGCACAATGTTTTGACCAGAATGTTTTCATTTAAATTCTGTATTCTCAGATCAGTTCTGATCACAGAATAGAAAAAATAAGACACAAACCAAAAATAAACCTTTTGCACTCCAAACCAAACTTCCTTGGAATGTTATTCTTAAAAATAATAACAATAAAAATAAAAAAGGAGGAAGGGGAAGAAACAGAACTTTTTAAAAAATCACTGCTTGAAACACAAGCAAAGGTCAAAACTTCAGAAGTAGTCATTGAGCAGCTCAGCTTGGTCAGCACTGGTTAGAAGAGCCGAGTCTCTTCTTGGCTCAGCTATCATGTCCTGCATGACATCAGTCAAGTCTATTCTCTTTTGCTTCCCCTCCCACCTTCTCTAACCAGTATTTAAGCTGTGAGCTGTCTGAGGCACACAGCATGTTTTGTTGATCTCAGCTGGATTTTCTAGATACTGCCTAATATAAACAATAGATTTATAAAAAGCAAACCAAGACAATCCTTGTTACAGTAATATGTGAACTAATAATCCTAATTACCCTTACCCAGGTTGATGCGCAAGGAGAGCTTCCCTTTCTGCAGTTCCAAAGTAATGTAGTCTCCACGCTGTCCTTCTCCATGGAATAAGACTCCATCCCCCTGCATGCTCTTGAACTTCAAGGAAACCACATCTTTGAATGTGCTCATAAGCTTCTGATTGAACCTGTAGAGGAGTGAACTTCTGCCATCGAAGTCTGCAATATCTGACTCTGGGAGAAAGAAGATGGCAAAATGAAGAGGAGGGGCAGCATCAGGAGAAGGACCATGTTTTTTTAGGATCTTTTAAAATATCACTTAGAGCCAGGTGTTCTCAGAAGCATAGATCCACAGGACGCACATGGCATCTGGGCAACCACATTTCACCCATTTCCAATCCTCTCCCTCTGTCTGGGGAAAGGGAACGCTAGGATAAAACCAGAACTCCTCGGCACTTGTCCTCCTCTCTCATGCAAGACTGCTTTCTCACTCGACTTTTTAGAGCAGCCTTCCATCATATTCAGATCTCCAGAACATCCCTCACCACATTTGCTCTTTGTCTCAAACACACCCAGGATGTTATTCATTACTTTGAACACTTCAGTTCTCACTCCACTTTTTGCAGTTTCACAAGCATCTGTGGGGCTGTTTCTGCATGTCGGCCATGCCTCCATCCACCTTTGTATCCAAATAAGCATCATCTTAGCCTCTGAGGATTGGCTGCTTGTTTGTGATGGGCATTTATCAACCATGTTTCTGCATGTAAATTGACTAGGCTGGCAGGAATAGTCAAATATCAATTCAAAAAGCTTTTGAAGGGATTCATGGGAACTGGGCATCTAAACTGATTATACACCTTTGAAAATCCTGTTAGAAACATATTTTCCCCTTCAGCCAGCCTCTAAAACCCAATCACTGTGATGGGAAACAATCTTTCAATTCTTCAATTGCAATTAATATTTCCTTTGGCAGCAGCAGCCTGCAGTATTCTCTTTGCTTTATAAAATGGTATTTTAAGCAAAATGTATTTTTAATTTTTTTTTTTTTTTAACACATATATATAACCAGAACATTTCAGGTAGCTTTAAATACTTTTAACTAATACATTGTATTCAAACATCTGACTGACATATGTAAATTCAATTCCAATTTCTATCCAAATACAATTTGGCACAAATTATGGATAAAATACCTACTTGTAAATAATAAATCTGTCAATTGGTATTTCCTGTTGTTAAGAAAAATATTAAAAATCAAGAACACCAGACGATGAAGAATCTGAACAAGGGTTTCCTATGCTACACAGCTACTGGGATACGTGCATGAAAATAAATACCTTCATAGTAACCAAGAAGAAAGAGCATAGACTTTGCTTGCAAACCACATGTTTTAACGATAATCCAAAGCTATCAGTTTTCTATTTTCTTTTGAAAAATAACTGAAAGGTCCATATGCAAAACTATCGAGAATTGCAGGTCAGCAACTGCATTGTGATTAAAGTTGGTGATTTAAGTCACCTAAGCTCCCTTGAGAGTTCTTCTATCTTTTTGAGCGTTATTCGTAGTTTCATTTGCTCCTTTCTAAAAACAGAAATAATAGGGATTGGGATTTTTTTTCCTCTTTTTTTTTTTTTTTTTTTAAACTGGACCAAAATTTAAAGAGGTTTGCATTTAAAAACTATTATAAGCTTAGAAAATAAAAGACCTGTTAATGATTTGTTGCCATGGAAACTACCATCGATAACTTCTGCATGTCAGTATGACAGTTTGTACAGAAGTTTGTTGGCATACTTACAAACTTGCAGGGAGCTCAAAATTTAAATTTGATGCGAAATTCTGTCACTCCAAAACTGATTCCATTCCAAATCAGAAGGCAATTGATTATTTCTTATGAGAATAAAACCACAAAGAAATTCAATCCTGGGAAAAAATTCACTCCAGAATAAATTAAGACCAACTTCTTATCTGTGATGTCAGAATTATGACATGTTGTTTAGCATCATATGTGGAACTGTTGCTAGTTTAGGAAGTATCATGAATACAAAAGTATTCACGCCATCTGCTTTTAGTGTTTTTTACTTCTGAATTAGGTGTTCAGAAACAGCTCCTGCAGAATTGCTGATTTCTGTTTATTGACACCTGACTGCCAGTTTCTATAACGGGAATTAAATTCATAGTTTAGTTCTTATGAATTTCCCCTAGCTACATTAAATACTTTAATTTGTTTAACGTAAATTGCAAGTGTATCATAAAAATAGTTTCATTTTAACACAGGCAGGAATTAGGAAATAGCTTATAAAGAAGTTACAGTCTTTGATTTCCAGTGCATTTTGCAGTTAAAGTTGATTTTCCTCCTAGCTCTCAAAAACAAAGCTACTGTAAGAGAGCACTGATTCAATGTTTCCATAATCGCGGTCCATTTTTCTTCTTCTTCTTAAGATCCAAGCCTCCAATGAGTCTGAATTCACACTTCAGTCCTTGTTCTTAACTTTCCACTAAGCCACAGCATAACACAATTTCTTGAAGAGCTCTACCACTGACATTTACAGCATATAACACAAAGGAAAACCTGTTTCTTAAAAGTTCTGCTTCACTAATTATGGGTTGTGAGTACAGTGGCCAATAAATAGCCCTGAATGAAATGGGAATATGTCAAATAAATGCTAACAGTGGCAGCCAAAAGTCATTAGTGGCAGTTTGCATGACAACAAATCATTGGCTTCCTGTTAGAAACTGAAAGATACAGCACAATTCTAATACAGTCACTCCAGAAAACCAGCTTGTTTGCTTAGTGTTTATTTAGTCCATGTAAGGCCATAACCCACTTGCAGCAAGAGAACAAGGATCAGAAATGTTCTAAGTCTCAGAAAACCTGCAGGACTAACAAACTAAAACACAACATGTGGTTTCATTCTGCACTGACTGCTGGTTTACTTACACTGCCTGAAGAGAGACTTTACTCAGTCTGGGTACTTTTCTCCACTGTCCTCAACAACAAGGCTACGAAACTCATCAGAATCAAGGTCAGGCAAAAGATGCTTCTTTCATGTTACTCTCCACTGACCAACAATTCAAACAGATACCTCTGCTGTAAATACATACAGAATCACAGGATTATTTAGGTTGGAAAAGACATTTAAGATAATTGAGTCCAACCATAAACCTAATACTGCCAAGTCCACGACTAAGCCATGTCCCTGAGTGCCACATCTACACATCTTTTAAATACCTCCAGGGATGGTGACTCAACCACTTCCCTAGGCAGCCTGTTCCAAGGCTTGATAACCCTTTCGGGGAAGAACTTTTTCCTAATATCCAATCTAAACCTCCCCTGGCACAACTTGAGGCCATTTCCTCTCATCCTATCGCTTCTTACTTGGGAGAAGAGACCGACCCCCACCTTGCTACAACCTCCTTTCAGGTAGTTATAGAGAGCGATGAGGTCTCCCTTGAGCCTCCTCTTCTCCAGACTAAACAACCTCAGTTCCCTCAGCCGCTCCTCATAGGACTTGTTCTCTAAATCCTTCACCAGCTTCGTTGCCCTTCTCTGGACACGCTCCAGCACCTCAATGTCCTTCTTGTAGTGAGGGGCCAGAAGCTGAACACAGTATTTGAGGTGTGGCCTCACCAGTGCCGAGTGCAGGAGTACATACGTACTCCTGCTCACAGGTGAAGAAGTTCCCATAAAACAGAAGTCATTCATCAAGATTTTCTGAAATTCAGTAGAGGTTCGGGCCCCAGGGGTGCTGGTTATGTCATTCCATTTGAATTTCCTTTCTCAACACTGATCCAAACATTAAAGTCACTTGGGAGCAGGTGGAAACACAGGCAGTAAGTTGAAGCGTTAATTCAGCATTTTTTATTTTTTTAAAAAGGGAGCATGTGACCACAGGGCTCAACCTGTGGGACCAGCTATGCTGAGAAGAGCCAGGCTGGGAGCAACGCGAGAGCATGGAGTTTACTTGTGCAGCAATCTGCTTCTGGCAGCGGAGAGGATATACATACATACATACAAAAACGGTCCTCCTAGTGATGTTGGAAAAAGTAAGCACTTGGCAAAGTTATTCCAGAATACAAAAATATCCTCTAGGAACAGTTGCAATTTGAGACAGGAACTTTTGGTCTTGCATTTGCATCAATGAACAGAAGCTTTAACTCCCTGCAGAAGGGAGGAGGACTGTTCCTGGTCTGAACAGATGTCTCTCCTGGCCAGTCATGCCTTACTGGCTTGAGTGAGTCTAAAGCAATCTGACTTCCCGCTCCATACCCGTCTCAGACATGCAATCCAAGGGATGAATGTGGATGAGCACTTCAGAGGTGGCTGTTCTGCTATGCAGCTTTATCCCTATCACAAATCTATGTCTGCCTCCCGTTAAGCAATCATTTGGGTATTTATTTATGCAGTTGGTTACAAACACTACGGGTCAATGACCATCAGACATTAAGTGGTTCTTTGCAATGCATTCTTTTCTATCTCATAGGAAGACAAAGGAGAGGATGGATGAAGATGGGGGGGGAGGGGGGGAAGAGAGAGAAAAAAAAATCTAGTAAAACTATCATTTAATCAAAAAGCACAATGTCAGATCATGGTCCCTGAAGCAATGACAGCAAGAGATGAGAAATCAGAGTCCTGAACTGCAGATGAAGAACTCAGCTCTCAAAAGCAGAAGACGCCCTGTCTCACACCCTATCATTGTTTCTCCTGTGGTTTCCCAGCCTGTTAACTGCACATACACCTGATTCTGCTGATGCATTTTGGGCTGTTAACCAGTTGCAGAATACAATCAGCATCTTCAATGCAGCTATAAATCTTATCCTATAAAAGCAATTGTGTCAGCAGATTTTTTTCCTGCACTAAGCTAACAAGACTTTTCCCAAGTATAAAGATATACCCAATTATAAAGATAATATACCCAATTCCCCCCTCACCGCCCCCAGCATCAAAAGCAATTGCCTTGCCATTTGTCTGAACACATCCTCTGTTGCAGCTCTGGTTATCTGTTACAATCACACTGCTTCTGGAGCCACTGCTGCAAAGGGACAGTGAGAGCTTACACATACCTCTGCATGGAAATTTCCGTTTAACTCATCATAAATCCTTTACTGAACAGGAAACATCAACCTGTGTTTTCAGATCAAGATTATCTCCTTCCTGTTTCAGTACCTACTTTGAGGATGTGAGATGGAATCTTTACAGGAATTTCAAATAAATGTAATTAATTTTCATTTGAAACCATACTTTCTGTGTAAGAAAGTAAACAACAATTAGCATTTGTCATCTGTGAATTCCAGCTGAATTGAAGGCCTTGGAGTGCGTTGTTGCACAGGAACTTTGATCTGTATGGGACAGGGTCAAACACACCCACGTATCTGAAACAGCTTTACTGTTAAAAACAAGTTTTTATGTTCCAAAATACCAATGTCAACTGGCAGCCAATTAGAGGGTGACAAGAAAGGGGGGGGGGAAGGAAAAAAAAAAAAAAAAAAAGAAGAAAGCTCTCTTGTTTGACAGAGAAGTTTTTGGGATAAATTCATAGTAGTAAATTACTTCTAGCAGGAACAATAAAAAACAGAGTGCCATTCAGCAGCACAGTCAATCACATGTTCAGTTAGCCACTTTGGCATCCACTGCACATAGCAGTTAACGTCTAATGTGATTTTTCAGTATTTTTTGTTACTGTGTCCTGGCAGAGTGTTTGGTGACTACAACACCTGATGCCTTCCACATGCCCCCTACTAAACAGTCATCACTGAAAGCTGCATTTGCCAAAAGTTAGCACAAGGTTGCGTTCCCGGGACCTCTTCAGCAGAGTATGCTGCACAGGACAGTCATACTCCAAAAACGAGAGATCAGTGTCTTGCGCTGGCACAAGAGTGTCACATTCACCTAACTTTGCCACCACAAAAATGTGTAAGCAGCAGCAAAGCCACAAGCCTCTCCTACAGCTGTCATCTTCTGCTCAAATATGCAAGGTCAAAAAGGAGCTGATGTAAGCAGAGACCATCCAAGGAACTACAGGCTATTTTGCACGCCCTGGTGTATCACAGCAAGGTGCTCAGCTGCATGTTTGGCAGTAGGCCCAGGGTTTTAACAGATGCGCAGCAGCACATGAAATTCAGATGGCCTAAGCTGTCAGTGTCCCCAGACTTTTGTTTCAGCCGACCAATGAATGCTGCTGCTCACAGCTTGCCTGTAAAAGAAAACTTTACTTCTGCAGTTTTCTGCCCCAGATATCAATGTAAAGCAACTCTCTTTTCAGATCAGGTGCTGCGCTTCCAGGGGCAACATTTACC
Source organism: Fulmarus glacialis (assembly GCF_000690835.1). Classification (NCBI taxonomy): domain Eukaryota; kingdom Metazoa; phylum Chordata; class Aves; order Procellariiformes; family Procellariidae; genus Fulmarus; species Fulmarus glacialis. The sequence continues at coordinate 131,739 of NW_009197528.1, read as the reverse complement.
TGAAAGGTGGAATGGGCAGCCAGTGGTCCAGAATCATCTGAATTTCAACCTGCTTCTACAAGTAGGCTAAGAGGTAGAAATGACCCCGTAGTCACTCATGTACATTTGTGCAGGATTTGGTTCATATGTGTTCCCATGCACATATTCTCTTTCTATCATATACTTCAGGACTGGATCCAAAGCTAAAATGCTGGTGAAAATCCTTCCTTCAACTTCAGTGGACTTAAGATCAAATACTCTGTGTTTGTTTACCTATAGAAGCCCTTAAGTCATTCCAACAGCTTAAAGAGGATCGGGCATAACTGGGAATTAGACTTTTACAGATTAATTTATATCAGCTGAAGCCTTTGGTACAGGTGACTATAATGTTGCTCCTACTCCCAGCCTCACATCCCTTCTTTCACATACACACAGACCCTTGCATGAAAAGTCATCTCTTAGAGATGGTGCACGTTTGGGACATTTGTTGTTCTTCTAGCTCCGTTGCCTTCCTGGCCTGTCCAACAGCCTGTCTCTAGTGATTTTTCTTTTGTCATTTTTAAAAATTTTTTTCAAATTATTAATATATTTCTTGTGCTGGAATTGAACATGATGGATGAGTCTGTATGCTGTCAAACATTACAAAATGCAGTTATGTAGGTGTACACCAGCTCAGGATCTGCTGCAGATATTCTGTCAGTATAACAGTAAAGATGACATTTTATAAGTGATCAAACATCTTTCGTACAGTGCCTGGGTTAGGAGTAGCCAAGACTGTGAAATTATATAAGCAAAACTTGTAGACAGGTATTGCTTGGCATATGCAATTTGCCAAAGAGAAATTTGAATGGCACATTTATATAAACGGAACGAATATTTCAACAGTTTGTAAAACTTTTATGAATCCCTTTATTTCTTTTCTGGCTTGCTTCAGTCTCATACCTTAATTCTGCACAACCATTTTTATTTCCTGTAACTGCAGGATATGGGACAAAGATGAAGACTTAGATGATGTCAGTGGAAGGAAACTCAACCTGCAAGTGACTCTGAAGTCTTCTTCGTATCATAGAAGATACAACCACAATTTGACATGAAAATAGCGCCCATGTAGTATTTCACATGGAGCAGCACCAAAACACATTCAGCTACAAAAGTTTCAACCTTCAGTTCAAATTCTGTTTGTTGCACGTCTGTTTGGACTATACTCTTCACTGCAGAGGTTTGGTCATCATTAACAAAAGAAAGCTCTTTGATAACAGATGAGATAACACCATTCCAAAGCAGCTATCAAGGGCAGTTGGTTTTGATTTATAGGTTTCAGTTTCCATGTCTACTGGTAGGGCTGGAAAAGACCTCTTGCCCTAGTGACTATCCATCCAGACCAGGCTGTTGCAGGTCTGTACTTAAATGAATGATAGTCCACAGTGCCTGAACATCAAAGTAGGGGGAGAAGCAGCATTTAAAAAAAGTTGAATGGATCTCTTAGATCTACACATAGATCTACACACAGACCATAACAACGATCTTCCTGTGAAACCATGTGAATCAGTCCTAACACCCGAGTGTAGTGATGAGGCCACTAAGAGTCCGGGAGCTGTGTCTATCTTCAAAGGGATCGTGTGAATAAAAAGATTTAAGAAACTTTGCTCTTTGATTCTGCTCAAATGAATTTAAGAAGTCTCCCAAATAGGGGGGTTTCCACTTTTTATCTTGCAACCCTTTTCCTGCACCCAGCAGGAGCAGATTAGGATCTAATCTAAATGGGGAGATGTACAAGTACTGTAGTGTCACATGATGGTGACTTGTGCCACACCACATTGAATTTACTAGTAAAATGCTGTTAGTCCCCTGAACTCTCCCCAGCAAAATCTCACCTGTCTTCAGCATTGTCTCAAGTCACACTTGACCATTTCAGAAATAAACCCACAGCCACCTGAGAAACAAATACCAGACTTGTGTTTCATTTGTGGACTTGTTTTCGTTTTGTGTGTGGGAGCAACACTGGTCCTTTTTCTTTATGTTCGCACTCTTCTGTGCTGATAGGTCATATATCTGCAGCAGTACACCAAGATAACTATGTGGCTGAAATGTCCCAAAGCCAACAAATGTTTATAGGCTGCTCCAAAGCCCATGTGACAAAGTGCTGCAGACGGTGTCTTAGAGTATCATCACCACGTGTTATGGAGAAGAGTGCCAAAGAAAACACCCATGCAGAAACAGTTAAAGCAGCAGATGAGTCCTCTGCTTTCTGGAGCTATAAAGTCATCACACTTAAATAGAAATACTAGCTGAACAATCCACAGCACTTTCTTCAACAAGTTGTCTTAAAAAAAAAATGAACTATTTAAGAAAAAGGTGGTACCTTTCCTAAATAAAGCCCTACAAAAGATCCCAAGTAGCTCTGTGCCCTCCAGCGGGGTGGGAGTTTTGCACCATCTGACGGCCTTGGACTTGCAAGAACCAGCAAATCAGTCTGTGGTGGGCTCAGCTCTGAGAAAGCTTCACCAGCTGACCTAGATGGGCCATCACATCTCTGAGCAGAAAGGCAAGGACAACTTCTGAAAAAACAATGATGACTACGTATTTCACATTACATTTTAACTCATAAAACTCATGCTGAACCCATCCCACAGCACTGACGGCATCAACAAAAAGGTCTTTGAGAAAATGTGGGTTAAGATGTAGCCACTTACTATAGGAGCAGCCGAAGACCTCAACTCTCAGTCCTATCCGCCCACCGACATTCCACTTCAGAGGGACGAAGCGCAAGAAGCGGGCTTTCATGGAGTGCAGAAGTTTGTGGTGAACCACACTGTCGGCATTGCTGTTCCCTGTGAAAACCTGGAAGGACAGAAAGCCTTCGTGAGACATTTAGCACCAAGAGGTGAATGCAGCACACTGAAGTAAGGCTGTGAACTGCCACCCCTCTTCCTGATTCTCAGTCTCATAAATTACTCAAAATTATTGATTGTCAAGTTTTCTTTTAAGTGTTGTGTCTCTTCTGGAGGGAAAGGAAGGAGACAGCAGCACACAGAGCACCTCAGCAGAGTGGGGGGACATATACAGAGAGTTACAAAAGCAGGTTGTGGATGGGGATGTAATAGAAGATGTTGCGTAATTTCTCCAAACCCAGGATATTCCTGTGCACCACAGTACTCCATCGGCCCCTAACATACCCACAGTCCCTCCAGTGCAGTGAAGGATGGGGCCCAGTTTAGCCTTTGGTGCATTCAGGGTAGTAGAAAAAGATGGTCACAAGGCACTGAGGTTGGCCAGAGCCTGGGAAGACGAACAGGAAAGTGTACATCTAGATACGCCACAGAAAATTCAAGCCAAGACACAGGAAGAGATGAAAGCCTGAGTCAGTACACAAGAGCGTCAGCATTTCGTCTGTGTTTGCACCCAAGAGAGTTAAAGCTTGCAAACAATAATAATTTAACTTTTTTCTTGCCTATTTGATTAATTGCCTGCAACTGCAAGCCAAAATTAATGGTCCTACTCAGAATTATCACTCAACAAGAGGAAATTCTCTCATGGATGAAGGATGACTGCAGGATTTCAAAGATGAACCTTAAGACAAGCATCCGAGCTCTGATCCCACTTGAAGATTTTTAAATTCATCTTTACACCCTTACTCTGTAGTATTGGGCTAGGAATATCACAGACTTCCTGCTATCTTCAGAACATTTGAGTAACTCAGCTAGGAATTAAATTTGAAGCTAATAGTTTTGTAAAACATGAAAACCAAAGGCAGAACTCACAAAAATAATAATCTCACAGGAAGGCTGTATTTGTAAGAGGTCGCTCGCTTTGTAAGTATAAAATTTCACCACAAAAAGTTGTACCAGTTTTAAACGCTTCTGCAGTTCAAATGCTGGCACCATTTATCTATGCAATACAACTGCAAGCACAAATCAGAATAACCCCCCTAAAGTACACCTTCAATTCATTCCTCATGGCTGAAGGATGAGTTAAAGAGATTGGGGGTTTCATCTGCACTTTGAAAAAAATGACTAATTAACACCTGTTTAAATTTTTACTCAAATGCAAGCATTCCAACTTTTTCCCAAATGTTGTTAAAAATGGTGTAAAAATTCAAATTCAGTGTGTTCTTGTTTTACTAAATGCAGCATGCTATTTTATTTGAACTATATTCAATAAAAAATACCCTTGAACATTTCTAAGGAACCATACTTTGAAACCATACCATGCTTTTTTCATTTCACCTTAAAAACTCTAACCTGGGAAAATTCTCTTGTATGCAATAAGCCTTATTTTCCAGCTGGTCATGAATGCAAAAGACAGCATATATCTCAATTCCTAAAACATGTTTTGCAAGTGCATTTCATTGCTGGTCTTGCTTGCCTCTGAAGACAAACAATTTTACTGAAACGATGTCTCACAACCCCAGTTATCTCAGTGAAGTGAAGAACCACCCTTCAAAACATGTGGTCTGTAAAATTATTTTTATTAGGAGCTTATCAGGTTGAAAAGGGTATATAATTCGGCTATCCCAACTGTGCCCAAAGCTTTGCTTATCCTGCATCTCTTATTCTGAACTTTTTATGCACAAGATCTTGTTTTTGGCAAGTATTATGTGATGGTTAACTAACCTCTCACAAATTCAGTTATATTATATAATTAAATTTTTTTGGATGGGGATTCTTGTTGATCTTAATTCGAAGTTAACCACATACAGCACTTCAGCAGCCTTGCCCATCGGATATGTTTTGAGAAGTGCCACAAGTACCACTTCAAGATGTCCTGGGCTTATTCATACCACTTTTCAGATGGGAGCCAAATTCAAATTCCAGCAGAGAGTATTTCAGAGGGTTTTTTCCCTTATATTTCAAGTGAAAAATCTTGCTCTTGTCAGTAATTAAACTGTCAGCAGAGAGTAAGTCTCACAGAGCTGTGGTAGCACTCACATTTTTATTAAGACACTTGTGGATATACAAGATGGGGAGTGTTGTTTTCTGTTTGTTTGCTTAGAAAGCTCATCTTCTTGGAATCCTGTGAGTATGTATAAACCTCACCGTTCAAAAGATAAAAAAGAAAGAAGGAAGAAAGAAGAAAAAGAACAGAGGGGCAGCAAAGAGTTTCCAGTCCATCCAATTGGGAAGAAAAGCTTAAAACGCGGTGACTAGAATGCAAGCAAAAGGTGAAAGTTAAGAGACAAAAGAAAAATATAGCAATACTGTGAAACAACGGTCTGTGTTGTTTTTTTCTCATAATCCTCTCATACACAAGGCTGTCAATACTGCACATTGCATCACAGGCCCACATGGTAATCATTTTTTGGTTTATATAAAAAAGAAAACATTCTGATAGAAAGACCAAAAGTTGAAAAGCACAGCACCTCCAGAAATACCTCCTTGCAATTACAAAGTAATGGGAACTAGGTGATTTGCAAGTACGACTGTGTGCTAGAGAGCCGACACATTCTTTTTGGAAAGCAGGTAGGAACGCAGCCCTGCTGCACACAGCGGCACGCTGTGATCAGTGGGCCCTCGTGGCCGCTGGAAAACCGCGGAGGCGGTTCACAACCACCTGTAACTGTTGGTAAGGGCAGTCTTGACACCTCTCTTGGAGGGCGAACCTGCAAAGGCATTTTTTGCAAAGCTCGTGCAAGCCGCGCACCCAAGCACAAGGCACGGGAGCGTCACCGCTGCTCGCGCGCGGGGGCAGCCCTCTGCCTCCAGGCAGGCGGTGCATTCAGCACACCTCAGGGGCTGCCTGCGCACTCAAAGGAGCTTTGTGGTTTTGCCAGGTGAAACAGAGACAGCTGTACCCTGCCGTCCGCAAGCAGGCCCCGGTGCCCACCCGCAGGCATCTGTGCTAGATAGTTTCCTTCACAACACCTCAAGAAGAGCCAGATTACCCACATCCAGCCTCCAAATCAGCTGACTCCAAACCCGATGTGCAACTGTAAAAACGTCCTTCCCGTGTTGAAACAGTCATGTCGGTAAAAATAAACCGTTCAAAAAAGTCCAATACATCCCTTACAGCAGTGTTTCTCAAGCTTCTATAATAACTAAAGAGCCAAGGAAACTTTGGGGGGAAAAAAATCCCCAGGCAATGCTGTACCTATTGATCTGCGCCTACAGGACGGTTTTGCATACAGCCAGCACATCTCTGCTTGCTGCTAACCGTGGGGCGTCACTGTGTATGCCTTTAGGATTGCTTTGATTTTTGCTTCCAACTCCCACTGCTATACAGGTCCCCTTCCAATGTTTTATGGACCACCTGTGGGCTGTAGACCATTGACTGAATAACACCAATTGCCACAGATGGTCACTTGAAAACTTAGATCCACAGCTGACACAGAAATAATCCATCCATTAAAGAAGATGAAACAAGGATGCAGTACCAGATTTCGTAGCCCTGGAGGTTCAAATATTGATTAACAGTAAACTTATCAGTGAGAATGGCAGAAATACTTCCTCTTGAGAAACAGCCTCTATTACAACTTGTTGATAGGGATTAATTCACAGGAACAAAACGACAAACTAGCGAAGAAAACAAAGCACCCGCATGCCATTTCCCATGCAACACAGTTGCCCTGGGAGGGAGCATAACACTGAAATCCGTGGTTTCTTACAAGCCCTGTAAACACAACAGATCGATGATTTACCTGGGAAATTCTGCTTCTGGCATTCTACGGGGCTTATAAATCAAAAAGCTCCACTAGCGCCAAATATTGCCACCAGCTTCTTGAAGGCAAAAGCTTTTCCCCAGCACTAGCGGCTGTAACCTTAACAGCTTGCCACAGGCGGGGCTGCCTCTCGGACCGAGCTTGTTTCACAATGCCTGGCTGCCTGGTGCCCCACTGTGACACAGACTACGGCACCACAGTAAAATTTTATGAGGCTTTTTTTATGAGCCAGCAAAGGCAGGTCCCACTGGTACGAAGAGGTGGGGTAAAAACAGCTGCGGTGATTCGGAGCAGGGTCCGACCAGCCCAGTGCTGCCTCTTCGGCAGCGGCTGTTGGCACGTGGGGAAGAGTAAGAGCGAGACAAGCATATACAACGCTTTTCCCAATGCTCAGCCCACCTGGTTCATGGCTTATACTGAAGTGGAACAAAATAGAATTCCGGTCTGGATGAAAAAGAATACTTTCAAAAGAAGTTTAAATCTCAGAAACACCGTCGTTACCTGGAATTCGGATGTATGACTCCCTCAGGAAAAACAACAATTCAAATGGATGGGCTGTTTATACAACTCTCCCATTCAGAGGGATCCCAAAAGCTGTTCAAGGGCAGTTCAGGAAAATGTCATGCAACTGTGGTGAAATATGACAGTTGTTTAATGACCCTGCAGACACACATTTTTTTCTCTACCTCATGTATTAATTCAGATCTATGCCAGATCATACCAGTGAGATCTGATGTGCTAAACTTTAGATGGCCCTTTGGCCAAACTCGTACACTGGTCTCCACCTTTAGACAGACAAGTGGAAATTGGGTGCAAGAAAAGTGTCTGCTCATGAAAGCCTAATCAATTCAAAAGATAGCATCAGACGCCCGGTCTCCCCTGCATGCACACTCTGCACAGCAAATGGCAACTTATTTACAGTGCTGCAGAAGGTGGTTCCCGTAATGAATCTGCTGAATATATTTTGCTCTCCCACTTTGTTAGGCAGGTAATGGGATGGGTTCAAAATGAGTATGCAAGCAGCAACATAGGCACAATCAGCCCTGAACGGTGAGCAAGCAGACCTGAGGTTAACTACCTTCTAGGGGAGATATTTTAGGACATATTGAATACTCTCATTTCTGCCAAAGTCACTCTGATGAACTGAGCCGAGGAAAAAAAAAAAAAATCAGATTATGAATGTGCAGAGGGCACATAACACAGATGTTAGCAATTTACAACATTTCAACCTTCACTGAAAGAAATACAAGCACAGAAAAGAGCACTTCACATTTAAATCTCACCCATGACATAGCAGTATGCTGCCTCCAGTGCCAAAAGAAATAAGGACAGGAGCGCACTTAATTCAAGCTATCCAGCAGCTTAGTGGAGGAACCGAAGTGAGATAAAAAGCAGCTAAGCCTGTCATAAATACCAAAACTGCAATACTTAGAGAAAAACAATGTCATTCTTCCTTTTAAACTTCCTTACTAGGATGAGAAAAATCAGGAGCTAGGAGTTAGTGCTGTGATACAGAACATGCTTCCTGGTGTATGCCTCCCAGGACCTCCTCAAACATTTGAGTGTACATGCACTTTAAAGAAAACATGAATTTCCAACCAAGAAACAACATGAAAATCTGCAGCAGGAAGGAGAAAGCAGTGCCTAGCTTTTCACATTTTCTAGGTTGAAATAAACTCTGACTCAAGAATAGCTTTTATCTTCTCCAGAGGCAACAGGATTTTAGTTCTGCTCGAATTTGTGTTACCTGGGATGTAACTCAGTGGGACTATGACTGAAACCAAGTTACAGTAATGGTCCTTCGTCTCTGCTTGTATGTGTGGAAAGAGACTGAATGCTACTGTGACAAGGACACAATACAGCCACAAATGCACCATATGGAAACTCAGCAGCCTCCAATTTTAATGGGATGTTACAGGTTTTTTTTCACATAACAATTACACTGCATCAGTGCCTGCTAGCAAAACCTTGGGCCTGGACAGGTTTGTGGTGACTTTTTATAACAATGAAAATTTAAAAATCCACCTAGTTTCTGCTGCAAAATGAAAGAAACTGTCAGTTCAGGCAATTCTAGAAATTCTCCCCTTCAGCTCAGCCCAACCCTAAAACTTAACGAGATTACACACAGATGTTAAAAAAAAAAAAAAAAAAAAAAAAAAAACAACTTAAAAGTCTAAGTGTTCTTTTTACATTTCACCTTTCCTACATACTGTGCCTGTCAACAGTGAAAAACATTGCTGTGCTTACGCAATGGAAAAAGCCCTGCCCAAGACATCAGACCAGAATTGTTAATATCTTGTCACGAAGAAACGCAGTGAAATGGCTTTGCTGTCATCTCAGTCGCCCCACGTCCAGACCGGGAGCTGCTAAAAGCTCCACCTCATTTGGAGGGTGTGTTAAGAGCAGCCCTCCAGCACAACAGTTCATGGCAGAACCTGGCCCCTGGGAGCTGCCCTCTTTCAGGACGTGGCCTTAAAAATCCTTTTGCTATTAGAGGGGGTCAAAACATTGGGAGAGGAAAAGGATGACAAGAAGGACTGCTCAGCTCCTTAAAGAGCTGCAGTTTAGATCTTTGTTTTCACCTACCACACAGCCACGTTTGGCACATGGATGGCAAACCTATGCATTGTGTTTTTTCACTTCTCTTTCTCAAGAGGCAATTCAAATTTTCGTTCAATTTTCCTTCAACTAATCTCTAAAAATTAAGTACATTTTTACTTCAAGTACAAGAAACTTGCCCACTTTGGAGAGTCAATGGGATCCTTTTCCACTGATTTAAGCAGGTTTCAGTTTGAGCCCAAGAGGAAACGGCTGCCAGCCTGGTCCAGGGACTGGAGGGCAGGATGTGTCTTTTTAGCACATCATTCGCCTCCGAGCATCTCCTCCTACTTCACACCTGTCTTTCCTGTTAATGCACCATGGTCTTCATGACAAAAGGTAACCAGTCATTTCTGGTTAACAACCTTCTGAGCCTGTTTCCAGGCTCACGTTTTCCCTTCCAGGTTGAATGCTATGACTCTAGCTAGTCTAAAGCCTCTCGCACCTTCAGAAAGAGAAGCGTCCATTTCGCTTGTATTTCTTTTCTCCTTTCCTAATAGCAGCTACATTTTCCTCTTTGAAACACTCACCCTTGACAAGAACCTCAAAACCAATATCCCCTGGCGCAGTGTCAGAGCTGCTATTAGGGAGGAGCAGGGGGAAAAAAATACAAGAGGCATCTGTCAAAATTATCCTCCCATAACATATTATCTGAGGAAGTGACAGCTTCCCGTCCCATTCCTCCACCCTCAATTGGGGGGCGGGGGAGGGAGGGGGGGGAAGTTGGTCTGCAAGGAGGTAGTTTAATTTCCCTATACAGTAAGAATTAAAATGGGGTATCAAGCAGGGGTCTTACTGGGAAATATGCATCACATTTGTTACTTAGTGAGGGGCTGACTGCTGTGCTTCAGCAATGGAATGTCCAGCTCGGTTCCTAAGCATTAGTCACCTCTGAGCTACTGGCAGTTTCTACTGCAGAGTAGTCCAGGGGAGAGGAGATACAATAATGTGGCAGGGTCCATACTACTTCATCACTTCCTTGAATAGTCTGCTCAAGTGGGAAGGTTATTCACCTCCGATCTACCCCATTACACCGAATGTATACCCTTCTCTCTGATCAGTTACTTTCCAAATATAGAAACAAATACTGTTAACAACACCATTAGCCTCAGATAGATGACTGCCCAATGTAAACCACATTTATATTAAGGGTGTTGTTTATTATCCTTGTGCTAACAGTTAGTAGAACTATTCACAGATTTTCCAATAAAAAACCATAGATTTTTACACTATCAAAATATTTTGCAAAAGAAAACTTTTTACATTTTTTTAAAGACTATCCATTAAGACAATCTATGTAATATTGTGGTTTAGACAGGTCTGTATCAAACCAGAAAACAGGAGTTTAATGAAGGTGACATTAAAAACATGAAACTTCCTGGGTCCCTTCAGAACAGTGAAACATTTCTATTTAGATCAAAGAAAATGAAACAAAATATTGCAGAACTTTTGAATTCTTTGTGCTTTTTTTCCTCTTCTTTTTCTCCTGTCCACATTTACCCCTAGCAAAGTCTAATTTCTTTTCTTGTTTTGATCAGCAGCACCTGTCAAAATGTTGGATTTCTATGCTGGAATGGACAGTCTGATCTTCAAACAGTTTGAACTAGTTAGTGTCAATCTCTTTTCAGGGTCTGCCAGACTGTACCTTGGCAAAGTCTGAGGTATCCACCGGACACCATTCCCAATAGGCAGCTTGGGTATGGTGAAGAAATTCTTTTGAAGAAAGAATTTACCAAATGGATAATATATAAGCTACATCACCTGACCTCAGGACTAGAAAATGGTCCCTGTCCTCATCTATTTACTCATACAGATGTAGCCCAAGTGTCTTAATCCAACCTGTAGTTGGGCAGGCTGCCCTTCTTTCCAGCAATGGACCAAGTGCAATTTCCCTGCCCTACTGAGACACTCGTTGCGTATAAATGTGATGTTACATCTCACATATAGTTGCATTTCAGTGATGGAGAATTGATCCCCATCTTTACTTTTCAGAATCATCTCTGTCTTTGAAGCACTTGGAGGTGAAGCTGTTATCACTGTTATTATTATCACTGCTACATAAATTAATAATAATGGAAGCAAGAAGCAGCAGCAAAATTAAACCCGTAAATTACAAGTCTAAGCTAAAAGTCGGCAGCTAATTCCTGTTTCTGCTCAGCCTCCTGCACTTTATCTTAAAGGCAATCCTACATGTAGATAGTATTTTAAGCTATATCACAGCAAAGGATAAATATTTCCCCCGTACCTTGACTAGATCAACCTTAGCCGACAGACTGAAACTGCTCTTTCCACTGTCAACATTAATCATAGATTTCAGCTGTTCTTCTGCATAAATCTCATGGAGACCTTCATGCTTTACATTAAATTAGTGGGATTAACAATGCAGCAAATGTGTTTAAGTCTGGCAATGTTGGGGAACTCTGGGAACCTTCCCCGTATTTAGCTTCATCAAAGTGCATTTAAATACCTAGCGCTGTACACTTGGTATCTCTCTGGTTACAATTTGCCAGACGGATCTGGCAAGATGACACCAGAGAGGTGTTAGTTATTCCATGCAACAGTGACCTCAGATGAATATTGTGCGTCATTATCTTACATTATTTCCCTGTTACGAAGTTTGATAGCATTTTCATTTGGATCAATAAAGTAATATCCTGTGGAAGAACATAAATAGGTAGGCTTGATTTTCTCCAGTCTTTTGTAATGCACTGAAATGCACATGCATACACGCATTTTTTTTTGCTATACACTGACTTTTGTATTTCTTTTTTCTCCTTTGTATCGGAGAAAGTTCACATCCTAACCAAGATAACAACAGTTAACATTGCAAAAGAGCACTGTAGACTGATCTCACTGTGCTGTTTACCTTATTCAAGATCTTCTCTCAGAAATGCCATCGTCATAAAACACACAAATATGAGGTTACAAATAATACTAACAATAGTGGTTGTTTCTAAGGCTTGTTATGCTCTGCTTACAAAAACACCGTGTAACTGCAAATTAGAAAAAAAATACAACTTTTTGCCCATGTATTTCTCTAGACTTTTTCAACCATGCCTTGTTAAATTGCAAATTCTGCTGTGTCAATACACCATGAGTTACACTCTGTATTGGTGTAAATAATCATTGCGCCCTTCAGAGCAGTGAGATAATGCTTGTGTACATCGGCCATATTCTTGGCCTAGTGAGTTACATAGACTTCTCTCTTGCCACAGGAGAGTTAAATCTAATTGACATAGCTTCCTCCTACAAAACCATTACTGTAATGTTTGCAGCATCCTACATTTGAGTCTTGTCATTCCACTTTCACATTGGGGTCTGTCTTTGAACCACGCTAAACTAATCTCCAGGACACTAAAGCAACTTAAAGAAACCACTTCTCTTCCTCCTGAAATAGAGTAAGACGAGCTTTTGCAACATCTCTGTGGGCATATGTGCAATATCTTCCAAATGCATGTCTGCCCATTAAGTTTCAACCACACATTTTATTACGCCAATCACACCAAAAAATCCTCAGCAGTAGGCTCTGAAGATCATGATGTTCTCCAAACCACAGCATGAAAAAAGTAACTTTCTGTTAGTGATCCAAGGAGGAGGTAGCCTGACATTCTGACTCTGAAGTGTAAATTTTGCTTGCGTACGCAAAAGCCTGTAACTGTTGTTATGGTAGGACATTAAATGAAGTCATGATACATTTGGCAGGTTCAAGATCACAGTAGGCCATAAATAAAAAGTGCTCCATAACTTTTAATTTGGAAATGGAAAGAGGACAGGAACTGCTCAGTGAGTTGGAAATTTCAGAACTTGTAAAAAACGTATTTCAAAATGAGCATGATCACTGTGCTGTTGAACATAAGGGAGGGAACACGGAAATTGTTTCTTGCAACAAGAGGAGTTTCTATTCAACAGAGGTTCCTGTAAATATGTAAACTGGGTTGCATTATGCTGGACTGTCCCTACGACTTTCGAGAAGAGCTGCGTTCTTGTCCTTTCACCAAGCAGGATCATCTTAGAGAAACTATGTCTTCACATCCTCTAACAGCAAGATATGTGATGCTGATTTACACAGGAAGATCACCAGTTTTTAAGCAGCTGTAATGGATCGCCCTTAGGAAAGCAAACAAAGGCTGCTATTTGTCATCCTTGGCTGAACACCTCCACTTAAGAAAGGAATAACAAAGAAAGAGGTGTGGAAATATTCCTAAGCTTTGCACTCCGTGGCACTACGTTCAGGAGCCTCATACACTGTTTTAGAGATGTAAGAATATTAAGAAAATTATTCCTGTATGGACCTGCAGCCCAAGATTTACCTTAATGGATACTTTTAAAGAAATCAAATCAGAGCTATGACTTAAGTGAAGGGAAAAGTAGAATTATATTTTAAAATACCATGTCAATAATTTCAATATAATGCTTCTTAATACTAATTAGATAGTTTGCTTTCCCAGAGTGTTCTTTTACTACACCTCTTGTAACCTGCCCTTTCTCCTTTCACTTCCATGCAGTTTTTCCCTGCATGGAAATCATAGCCAGGCAAACATTTAAAACCTAGAAACCTTAGGAGTATCTCCAATGATACCAGTATTTTCCCATTTAAATATGGAAAACGATGGTAGGGGGGGGGCGGGGAGGGAAATAATTAAAACAAACAAAAAAAACCCACCAATAGCTGCTTAACAAACCCTTCTCCTGAGATGTGAAATCTAGCACACAGGGCTCTTTTATTCTTTTTAATCTTCTGATCGTATGTGAAAGAACGGACCCAAGAGTTGGATCCATGAAAGAGCTTGCCTTTAGAACACAAAATAGAAACACCTAACATTTTTTGAAAATATTAGAATGAAGACATTGTGTTTAAATTTTTTTTTTTTCCTGAAAACAGTATGAGTAGCTATATCTTGAAAAGTAACAAAGAAGGGAAGAAAGAAATAAGTGTTTTAGACAATGCAACCCACAGAGAGGAAAATTAACCTATATAGGATTTTGTTTCAAAACTTCTGCATACTGAGAGGCCTGCATAATAAGCTGTGCTAGGATATATGTTCACTGTTCAGTCTTCAGCAAAGATGAGCTCATTTTCTGCCAAACAGAAGAGGACTGTGCGAATATACAAATTTAACTTCTAAAAAGGAGGACACTGATATGTCCTCAACTGCATCTGCATCAATACCATAGTCTCATGCATATTTGAACTCATCAGGTTTCTGCAGTATAGCTTTAATGAACACCTGAACTGGTACCCATGCTGAGAAGACACAGCATTAAGACAACAGTTATTTAAAACACCACTAAATCAACACATTATGACTAAAAGAATATGCAGCAATTCTGCAGGCTCACAGATCTTTTATTATATGATATCCTTGGAGAGTCTCAGATTAGCATTCTCAGAGACTTCGATTTCCCTCTATGTTGGTGTTCATATGACTTATTGAGGAACGAATTGAGCCAAATTCCTTATTCTTGATTACAGAACAGGACAGAAACAAAAAAAATGCACACATTTTAAGCAGTAAAGCATGGTCTCAGGAAGTCAAATCTCATTTAAGCAGAGCATGTCAATACAGGTCTCCAGGGTTACGTCAAACATACATGTGCTAATTCTGGAAGTCTAACTAATCTGGGTGAATGCCCTGTGTATTTGAAAATTCATCCTAGCAGACATATTAGTGGAAAGCACACACTTGGACGAGGCAGTGCAGTTGCAGGGTACAAATGACGTAAGGATGGAGTGGGAAGCACTGGTAAAAGAAAGGTGCTATGTTTTAAAGAAAGGTTAGAACCCAATAGGGACAACTAGTTACTATTGATCATCCTAGTATCTATATGGATTGAAATTCTTCACATTAAAGTGTTAGATCTGGGTTATCAAGAACAGGACATTATCATTTCACACAATGGTAGATAAGGCAGTGAAAAAAGAGAACCATGAGTAGAGAAAACAGATTCACCTCTGTCAACTTTGAATAGAGAGGGTAACTGTCATAGTGACTTAAACTCTGAATTTTAGAAAACAGAAATACACAACTGCGGGAGTTGGTAGGCAAGGTACCTAACACACAGACACAATGCTTGCTTTAGATTTAAGCAGCACTCAGGATGAAAACACTGCTACTGAGGAGCCACTGGCCACACAACATTGAAATTTAACACACTCAAGTGGAGAGCTACCCACACACACAAAGAAAAATATATTCCTTTAAAGCAGAGCTTAATTTCAGAAAGAGGAAATACAAAAAAATTGGGACTTGTTAGATAGAAATTAAAAGTAACAACAAGATAAATTATTTTAAGCACCATAGAGGTATTTTAAAGTCATCATATTAGAGATTCAAAATAAACACATGCCATTTTTTTCTGAAAACAAATTTCTTTAAAAGGAAAGAAATAAAAACAATCTCGGAAAACGAGAGACTGAAAGAAGCTATTTGAAATAGGAAGACTTCCTTCTAAAGAAGGAGTCACAATTAAATGATGAAAATGGAAATCAGGATCAGCTCTGTAAACACAGAATGTAGAACTTAAAAAAATAGTAAGTCATTTGATATAAGGCATAAAAACTAGCAATAAATACCTTTTTAAACATGTGATAGGAAGAAAACCTGAGAAAAAGTCTGCAAGAAGCCTTGAAGAAAACAAGGCCATAGCTGAGATGTTGAATTAATTCTTTGCATCAGAGCCAAGTAGGATACAGCTTAGCGTATTTCCGACCCCAAGCTCTTTCTTTTGGGGGAATGAGTGAGAAAAATAATTTTAAATTGAAGTACTGAATTAACATATAAAATGAACAGAAGCAATCCACTAAACTCAGTTAATACTCTTCCACAAGGAAATTCAATATAAAATTGCTCAAGTATTAGCTGCGGTGTCTATCTATCCTATCAAGGAAATTGACTTCATCATCAGAGAAACCGAAGGTGGTAAATGCAGCACCACTTTTTTAAAGGGCTTTAAGGCAGGCCTGGGTACCCACATACAAATAAATCCATGAATCAGTAGAAAATATTTTTAAAATCAGAACAAGCAAACACGCAGATCATTATATAATGACTAAAAGATGACTTGTTTTTTCAGAGGGAAGACAGACCTCACATGTTTATTAGCAGTCTTCAACAGAATCAATTTATGTATTGAAAATGATGGTATAATTGATGCTATGCTCTTGCACTTTCAAAAAATTTTTGTTGAAAATCACTCAAAGACAAAAAGCAAACAAACCAAGCTGATACATGACAACAGGGAATGTGCCTGTATGGGTTAGTAATTTATTAAAGAATAGGAAAGAAAGGTTGGGAAGAAAATTATCAGTGGACACTAGGGGGATCTAGTCTGATCTATGCTATTTCTTGACTTCATAAATGCCATACCAAAGAAAATATGGAATACAGAAAACCAACACAACTTTATGATAATATGAAATTTGGTGGGTTGTAAAAATAAAGACTGACTGTGATAAGCTGCACAAGGATCTGATGATACTGAATGATCAGGCACTAAAATGGAAAATGAATAGTGTTAGCAAATGTGAAGTACCACAGCACACAGACAAAATCATCCTCACCCCCCCCACACACAGAAATAGGTTGTAAATCCACTACCGTCATTCAGGAATCTTGAAGCCTTGTAAGCTGTTGGATGCAAGCATCAGTTCTGGACTCAAACATCACCAAAAACCCAAAGAGGATATTTGGAATTACTAGAAAAAGTAGAGAACAAGCCAACCAGAAAGCATCAATATGACATTATATATTAAACAGCTATGTGACCACAACTTGAAAACTGTGAAGCTTTTGTCTCTCCATCTGACAAAGATGTAGTTGAATTGGAAAAAATACAGAAAACAGCAAGAAGGTAGGCCAATTGTATAAAAGATCTTTAGAATCTGAAAAGATTAAGCAGATGGGGATTTTTCAGCCTGAAAAAAAGATGTCTGAAGTGGAATACAACACACGGCTATAAAATAAAGAATGACAGACACAGCAGGAAATTGGAGAAGTATTATTCATGTTTACTAGCACATGAAAGCTAAACAACTAACAGCATTTTCAGACAACTTGTGGACCCAGCAGCTTTCATTTTGCTGGGGATTCCTGGACATGACTTTTCTAGTCAGATTTTTAGGTCTGCCTACATGAAATGTCAAATCTACTGCTAAATTTTGCTGATCTCTTCACCAACCCTCTAAAGAAAAAAATGACCACAAAACCAAAACTAATAAAACATGTAATCTCTTAGATAAAGATGGGTATATTGAGATTCATAATTATTTAGTGTCTCAGAGCATTTACTGACAAAAAGATTGAAAAACTTCTACTCCTTTTCTCCCAGTGAAAAAGATTAAGAAAATTTCTTATTTGGAGCTGGTGACATTTCATAGAAAACTGTGCATTTAAAAAAAAAAAACAAAAAACAAAAAAAAAACAAAAAAAAAACCCAAAACAACCCAAACTAATTTTATTTCTGGACTATTTATTCATTGGCTTATCTTCCAACAACTATATTGAATAGAGGAAATCTGAAAAACAATAAAAATTTCATTTGATTTCAAAGTTTCTCCTTGAAAAATGTCACCGAAAATGTTCCTTTCCTTTGAACAAAAAAATGGTACTGACACAGGTCGTTTTTCAAAAGGAAAATTTCTCCATAAGTTGAGTAGTCAGAACCTGGGATTGTAACTGCAAAATTATTTGGAAATCAAATACAGACTTTGCACCACAAGCCCATTGGTTTCCTTCCACTCCTTCCTAGCTGACCATCCTTACAAACTGTATCACACTTATGAAGCATCAGTAGCTACATGGGCATCCACACTACTGAATAAAACAGCTTATTTTAATGGCATCCTAACTTCTCTAAATATAGTCATTACTTCAGATAGGCATTTCTGCCTCAAACTGATCCAGAATTAAAGAACTGAGCAGAAGAATATTACTTGAGTATTTTTACATGGCTCTTACAAAGAAATCTTGTGTTTTCACTAGTTCTGAAGGTTTTAGGATGCTCCCCCAAGGAGCAGTAGACGGCAGACACAAGAC
>NW_009197528.1:104008-113436 GCF_000690835.1 Fulmarus glacialis | reverse complement strand
CCCCCACCCACCACTACCAGGACGGGAGGGGTCTTCGGGGGCCCTCAGTAGAACCGGGACACAGCGCAGTTGTTGTTACAATCACAACTTCACGTTAACCCGGACCCTCTGCAGACCGGGTGTATGCCCATAACCTGAGCTCACAGAACTCACTTGGTCGCTGGAGGAAGCAGCCGGCGGCGCCCCAGACCCCCAGGGTGTCCCGGCCCTGCCGCCCGGGCATCGCTGCTCCAGCCCACGTGCCCCGCGCAACCTGCTGCTGCGTGCTTTTAATGGCAGCACGCCACATGCTCTTACGGCATGTCAGCTACCCTGGTGGGCCCGGGCGCCCGGGACACCTTTAAAGCAGAAGCAGGTACATGACCAGCCCGCCCCCGGCCAATGGCCGCCTGCCCCACAACATGGCGCAGCGGGAGAGAGGAGTAGGGGGCACCGCCCACAGCACCCTATGTATCGCCCAATTTACAAGTGGATAAGTCTTGTTTGTCTGCATTTGCCCATGACTAGATTGATGCTACAAAAGCAGCCCCTTTCTTTAATAGATCTAATTTATGTCATTGTTCTGCCATGGCTTAGACAGAGCAAACCAAGCTCAGCTGCATCCCAGCAAGGATGATCACTTAATTATCTTCCCCTCTGTCTCCAAGCCAAAGGGCTTTATCTCAGCCACTGCAAGCTCTCCAGGATTTGCTGTTCAGTGCTGACTTTCTCCAAGGTTTGCAGTCCAAACGGTATTTCCAGTTCCAGATCCAGATCCAAACAGATGGAGAGGGGCACAGTGGGGAATATCCTGGTCTCCAGGCCTGACTGCTACCGGCCTTCCCTTACCCTGTGGAGAGCAGCTGGCAGAAATCAGGAGGGCCAGGACGCACTCTTAACGTTAATGAGAGCTACTGTCACTTACTAAAGAAAAACAGAACTGAACATTTTAAATAGAACTCTTCTTTCATGTTTTTTTTACCATAAAGGTACATAGAAAAGACACAGTTTATTTCTAAGGTCACCCTTGGCATTAGTTTTCCCCACAGTTGGGTCAAATATCACAAAGTATGCACTCCCTTACCATAACCACCCAAGGCACAATCAGATCACGCTGAATAAAAACTTCTTCAAGCACCTTCAGATGTTGCACATGGCAAGTTCCAAGCCTGGTGCTTAGGACAACGCATGAGCTGATACGTGCCCCCATCTAGACAAAGCAAATGAGAGCACAGAGCCAGGGAGACCTACCCGTAAGCTCTGCCATATCAAAATGAAAATTAAATTGAGCTGGAAGGACTTTGGGTCCCATTGACTGTTAAATGTTACAAACTCCTTCGGCTGTTGGAGACTAACCTGATCTGTGCCCTAGAGATCCTATTCATTATGTATTCATTTCCCTTGTATGAGTTCTGTGAGCTTTGTTAAACTATTCCTCTCCCAAACTACCATAAAAATAAGAGATTGCTGGCCTCCTAGACAAATAGTAAAATTGTGAGTTTTGCTAGCTGAGTTGGAGGTCTCTGTAAAGGAGAGACAGTACCATCTGTTAGCTTTGTTTTAGCACTCTATTTCCTGATTCTTTACAAAACCCTAATCTCAAATCAAAGATCCACCAGGAACTTTGCAAACCATCCAAATTTACCACTCATACAATCTACAGTTCTAAACTACATCAGAGGGGGGGATGAGCAATCAATCTTATTAATTACCGTCAATCAATTAAACCAGATTTCTGTTATTTCAAGCAGGAACTTTTTTTTTTTTTTTAACTCAGAAGGAAAATGGTTTAGTTATGCAAAACACCCTAAAATACTCAATCTTCTGTTAGATAAACCTTGCATTTGTAAATGCAAAAATAAAATTTATGCCCATATAATCCAAAGGGATTGAGAGGTGAAAGAGTCAAAGAAAAAAGACAAGGCAATGAGAATGTTTAAAACCGGGACTCAGTCTTTTCATTCACATGATTCCATATGTCCTCCTAGGTTTTTTTTACAACATTGTCTTCATTTCCATAACTTTGACTCACACACCCTCATCCAGCGCTTGTGTAAGCAAACATTTCTCCACGTTGGCCCAAGAAACTGGAAGGGGCTATAGCATGACCTACTGTTTACTTGTTAGGTTGATGCTATACTGGTTTTCAAATAGGCACTTGGACTCCTACAAAAGGCTAACAGCAATATAAACAAACCCAGATGGCATTGTTTTGACATATGTGAAATCTTGAATCTGCTATTGGAGTGATGTGAGAAATCTCTAGCTTTCCACCATCCAATTAAATAAAAACAGTCTACTTTTAATACTCAGGCAGACGTGTGCACAGCTATCGCCGGGGAGATCTCCAGGGCATTTTAAACTCTCTCCAAAGATCTAGAAATCCTAAAGTTTAAGACATTTTAAAAAACTGGCATGAATCTCTACGAAAGAATACTGGGGAAAAGAAGGCTTCAGAATAAAGGGATATGCACTAAAAAACTGGCTTCTTGCCATCACTAATTTCTCAACGTGTGATACACTGTTTCTGTTCTTGAGCAAGACATCCCTAAAGACTCCTAAGAGCCCATTGCTGTGCTGGCGACACCGCCTCTTTCTCCTGCCTGAGCCCGATGGATTGAGACTGCTTTGAATCACCTAATTCTTTCCCCACCATTTTTTTTCCCCTATTGTGATGATTTTACAAGGCAGTTTAATGAAATCTACCGATATTTGAATCGGCAAAGCAAAACGACTTTCAAATAATTCCTACAGAGTTTTCTCTGCCCTAGCAATGTCATCTTAGTAAAATCCCTATTTGCTACTGAAATGTCCTTGAATGTTTGCACCTCTCATTCACAGGAGCAACCGTCGGAACTTCACATTACCAAAACCACCCCTCTGCTTCCTGGGGCATCCCATGTCTCCTTGGTACAACAATCTGACATGTTCAGTCCTCAAATTCCAGGCTGTTTGGGGCAGACCCCCACCCAGGAACGTGGCCTGTAGCAGTATGTGCAAATATACACATATTTGCATCTCCTTTCTGGGAATTCACATAAGCCCTAGTAACAATTAGACCCGTAACAATTAGGATACATTGACATTACATCCTATCACTCCTTCCTTCTAATCTGGCAGAAGAATCATCTGGTCCCAGAAGCAGTTAATAGTACAGCACTACAAAGTGATTTGTGTCTGTAATAATATATTTCCTCAATGCATCATGGGAAGAATGTGTTTAATTGAATTATATAAATTGGAAGGTTTTTTCATTTGTTTGATTTTTAGCCTTTCAAGTTTTTTTCTGTGTTTGCTTGCGCTTGTTATTTTTAAATATTGGATGAAGGAAACAAATTAAACAAGGAAAAAAAAAAAAAAAGGAAACATTGATGTTGGAAAAAGAATACCAAGTTTCTAGCTATTCAACCATTTATCCCAGATGATATGACAGCACGCTGAAAAGTATTTCACTAGAATACAGAAACCCCAAACCAGAAGTCAGGTTGCATTCTGCCAGGAATGTCAAAGGACAATCCTTCCCCACAAAATGCTCCCAGTCCACACCGACAAGACAAAAGCTTGACTGCAGACAATTCTCATCCCTATTGTTATAATGGGTCACTGACCCACAGAGAAACTTGCCCAACGTGAGGACAGGAGCCTGTAGCAAGATGTAAAAATCAATCCTTTATCTCAAATCACAACCTACTTATTTAAATAAAAAATCAAAACCAGAGCATATTTTTAAATGTCTCCTTGCCAGGAACAAAATTCAACATTTGGGATATGTTGAATTACAAAATAAACATTTTGGAAACTGAGAAAGTCTAGACAGTGTCTCTGATCAGGTTCCTCACCTCCAAAAGCAGGAAGGATTGGGCAGTGGAGTAAGGACCTGCAGTTTGCCCAAATCCCAACTCCAGTGAAATCTAACAGGTAGCATCTCTTTATGCCAGCATACCAGTGGGGATACCAGCAAATTTTAATTCACTTAGAATTTGAACACAGGATTACAGCAAGAGGAAAGTTTAGGGAAAAAAATTTCTTCTTTAGTCTCTCCACTTCTCCCCTGAGCCCTGTATTTGCTATTTACACTTGCCTACCACTTAGTGCATCATTAGCAGCAAACGATTCTAAAACAATGGTACACAACCTATTTCTGCTTAAGGTACTGATAAGGGTACTTGCAAATAATTGTAGGAGTTTTGCAACTCCACTGAAACCTGAAGGTGAATACTGAAAGACATCTTAATATACACAGGATAGAGACATCCTCTGTCTCTATGTAGCTTAGAGTCTCACCAACACCTTGGGATTTGAAGTAACACAATACAAGGAATTGAAAGTGATATGCTTTGATTTTAAGTAGAAGAAACTATACATTGCATGAACCTTAATACAAAGCTTCATTCAGTAGCTATCATAACTACTTCCAGCCAAAAATATCACCGTGACAATAGCTTGTTTCTTAAACGTGCTAATGTTGGTAACTGCCTATGAACTCATCAGAACATAATTCATGTTAACATGGAACTATGAGCTTATTGTCCTTTTTAGGCTATTGTAACTACCTTTTAATTTTTTTCTATGCTTTGCTGCATTACCTAGATATATAAGGAGAACAGGAGTCTCTTATCTATTTCAAGAGCTCCTAGAGGGACAGCCATTTCTTGTATGACAAACTGCACTGTATTCTCCTCGATAGGAATGACAGCATAATATTGTAAAGGATCTGAAGCTTGCCCCCAATCTCAGTCTCATAAATAACCTTCTGAGTGCTTGCTTGGAGGGATATGGATCTAACAGGGCCTGAAACATGACCCCGACTAAACAAATCAAGGTACTGATACTGATTCTCAAAAGAAGAATACAAGGAAGTTGAAAAGCTTCAGCTTTTTTTTTTTTTCCTTTTTTTTTTTTTTGGGGGGGGGAGCGGGGGTGTAGTTGGCATCAAAGCTCCAAAATTCCTAACTGTGAGAAACATATGTAACCTACACTGAAGAGTCAAAAGCCTGTATTGAGGGGTAAAAAAGTCTGCCCTATTGACTATCTGCAATGTTATTTTAGGTCACTGAAAATTCTGCCCATCAGACTCTCTACTGATGTCCGACCCTACCATTATCAAATGCTGGAAGTATGAAAGCCATTTCATAGGTGCTTGCAACAACCACTGGCAAGGCTGTTTACGTATCTACTATACCACTGACTCGTCTCAACCACGCTGACTCAATGTTCTCCACCAGCCCCTCATGAAGGCTCTGCCAGTCTTTGGCCTTCAGCCTGTTCACTGCAGGAGGCTATTGCAACCAACTTGGATTTGCAAGGCAAGATGGGATGAGAAGGAGCAAGAGACTCTATTCAGCAACAAGTAGTGGCCAACACACTGCTATAAATGCACGAAGCCAGCTCATCTCTCAAGGTTTATGCTACTCTGGATGACAACACTCACAGAGCCACGTTACAACTGCTGAACATCTATACAATATCACCTTCAGTGAACATGGTTAAAGAATATCGTTAAAATGATTCTCAGCAATACATTGTTTCATCACTGAAATTCTGCTCATTTCACTGGGATATATTTTAATTCATACTTTGTGTGAATTCACACACAGTTTGGTTTGGCACTGCCACAAACAGAAGACACTGCATGTTGTAATCGTGATTCTTGATGGGGGGTGTGTGTGTGTGTGTGTATATGCAAAATGCAAACTGGTTTCACTCACACCTAAACTCTTGTGCCTTCTACTTCATGATTCAGAGCTGTATTTCTTCAGTCACAATCATTATGTTTTGGGTGGATGTGGTTGTTAAAGTAACGTGCATTTTAAGAAATGGTACTGTAGCAAAGTAGCTTGCTGTTAAAACAAACAAACACTTCACACTGCAGACAATAAAGATGCTCTTGGAGTCTATTTTTTAAAAAACAGCAATACTGCTGAAATTGGCATTAGTGGTGAATAGCTGTATGAAAATGCACTCAGGTAGGCAGAGGAGATGGACAGCAAACATTTTAAAAAAATAAGACAGCTTAAACTGCATAATGCACAGAAAGCCAGAGAGCTAGTATGAGTTTTTCCATAATTGCTTTATCCTCCACCATTGTCTCTTGAAATAGTGTACGAGAAAATGTATCTAATTTTTTGCAGTAATATGACACTTTACACTGAACAGCAACTAAAGTAGAAAGGTTCTCTCAGCTACAACCTGGCACCAAAATTTCCAAGACAGCAGTGTGCTCATTTCACCTATCCCACAAACTTCCTGCTTACGACCCTGGTATCTACATTTTTAAATCCGGAGTCTCAATTTCTTGTGTTTCAGTGCTCAGTGTATCTTCAAGTAACTCTGTTTTGTCCTTAATGACTTGCCAAGTCTGCATAATAGCTCAGCAATGAACACAAAAACATGAATCAGATTTAATATTATTACAGATAGTCGGGAAATCATATTTCCTCTCACAAGTGATGTCCACTAACAGCTCAGCCTGCGCTGTACCTGAGGTAGCCAGAGAAATTATATCCATTATATGCCATTGAACTACTTCTCATTCTGATGCTATAATCACTTGACTCCAGCTGATCTTGGGTCAGACAGGAGGAGGGCTAATTCAGCATTCCTGTGTAGTGTCCTTCCAAATGAATGCCACAAAGCGACATGTTTGGCTATTGCATCTCCAGCCACGTTCAAGCCATTGCGATCCCACCGAAGTGAGGAACAGAGCACATGAACCTCCGGTGTTTACTGAATTGAAGAAATTTGGCTGTGTCTCTCCCAAAAGCATCACGTTATTCTTATCAAATAGCATTGTGTTTTCTCTTTTTTTTTTTTTTCCTAAAATTAAAATAAAAAAATACATGATTTCTACTGACAGTGTGAAAAAGTATTTTATAATAGATTCTATGTATGATTGACTTTGGCATTTGCCAGTTAAGATGCAGTATACAACCAGACTGAAATATTTCAGAACTAGCCATTACAGGTATTTAGCAGGTTAAGTGCTAGGAGGAAAGTTCACCAGTCTGTAGTTTAACAGACCTGGGCTGCTCACGGGCTGTGCACAGTCTCTCTGGTGACATCTGAAGTGCACTTACCAAGCTCCGTGGTCCATGTGAATACCTTGGCCTTGTCTCAAAATGCTATACTGATTGCTTACCCATCTTTCCCGGGCTTCTGCATAACACAGAGACGACAAATAAACTTAACTGCATAAACCATAAGAAATTTCTAGCATGCTCCAGGTCTGGGTCCCTGGATTGAACAACACAGCACACCAGGACCCACAGAGCCACATATTATTTTTTTGCCACTTAATCCAGACAGTCCCTGGGTCCTGGCTCCACATCCGTCAAATAGGGGTAATAATACCTTGTCAGTCTTTTTCACCTACTTACAACTCCTCTTAAGCAGAAATCATCTCACTTGATGGATGTTTGCGGTGCATGGCAGCACACAGCTCTGGTCTTACCTGAGAACTCTTCATATACTTCTGTAAGAATGCTATAAAGTAATAGTAGTGTAAAAACATTATCTCTGTCTCTCTTGCTAGAAAACCATTATCCACAGTCCACCAAGCGATACTACTAATTGTAGGTGTCAAGAAACTTGAGATCACTGAAAAGTGCTAAAAATTGAAGAAATACTCCATAATTAAATGCACAAATGGTTTCCAAGGTATGCAGAAACTGTAATGGCTAAACAGCGGAGGAAATAATGAAAGGAGGAGTTGTGAGGATACTAAGCTTTAAGAATATAAACAGTTTGTAAAAGGAAATTAATGGACTGGACAGATTTTGATATCTACCACCCCACTCCTTCCCCCCCCCAAAAAAAAATCATAAAGAAAAATCTCCACTTTTAGAACCTGTTTTGATGTTGCATAATCCTTTTATGGAGGATATTTTAGGGGGAGTATCTCACCTATAAATGAAGTGAATTGATGATCCCATGATGATGCAGTAATACTATGTAATTTCCTGTCATATGAAGAGTTAGAAGAATTAAACAAACAGGCTCAGACTCCAGCGTATCACCTAAAAGGTACAGACTGTTTACTTATTTTAAGTAAACTTCAGCTATTTTTCAGTAGGGCTAAATAAAATAAATATGCTGGTTCAAATGACATAGGCTTGTTTAAACCTGGAATAACTTTTATTTCTTTGGCAAGATAAATCTGCTGATTACCTGGCTAGAAGTAGAAATTACTGACACATGTTAGAGGGCCACATTTCAGTGGATTTAAGTGTAATCCAGAACCGTTATTATTCTTCCCTGTAGCTGCTCTGTGCACTTTTGATTGATGGCAGAATTGCTAGCAATTAGCATGCTAAATTCTCCATCACAGATTACAGAGTAATCCTTTTCTTCCCCAATGGACAGAATTTACTTTTGTAAGGAGGCATCCTTGGGAGGATAAGCAAAAGCACCTCTGAGGATTACATTCCCCTTTGGATCTGTTCTCCTAGACCTTGCCCATAGATAAAGAGCAGATTATTCAAATGTTTATCCAATCCAACAGATTTCAGTGTTCATAGAGCTGACCAGAAGAAACAACGTCATTTTATTGTGGCTGTTTTCATTTCAAAATTATCACCTTGCTTCTGCTGTCTTTCTGAAAAACCTCTAATCAAGTTTTTCAGGATGGTTTTTACCAATGGTCAGACAAAGAAAAACAAGGTGTTCCTGCTTGTGGCAGACATTTAAAAGCAGCAGATATGGGCGCCTCACCCTAGTTTTGAGCCATACAAGATTCAATGACACTACGCAATAGGGCTTGTTTATTCCACCTCTATTTTTTTTTTTAAAAAAAAAGCAGGGACACACAGATATCTGCATGCTTGCACATTAACATGTGCGCACGCATCCATCCACCATCTTTTGTCAAAAATATTAAGGCTGCCAAGCAGATACTTAAAAACTTTTTTCCAATTCTCTCCCCCATCTCACTGCTGCCTGCCAGGTTAAATCACGACATGCTGATATATCCTAGGTTTTTAAGTTCACTCCCCCTGCAGTGAGATGGGGGAGAGAATTGGAAAAAAGGTAAAACTTGTAGGTTAAGATAAAGACAATTTAATAGAACAGAAAAGGAAGGGAAAATAATAATAATGATAAAAGAATATACAAAACAGGTGATGCACAATGCAATTGCTCACCACCCACTGACCGACGCAGCGGCTGTGCCCCGCCTAGCCAACTCCCCTCAGTTTTTTGTTCATCATGACATCATATGGTATGGAACATTCCTTTGGCCGGTTTGGGTCAGCTGTCCTGGTAGTGTCCCCTCCCAGCTTCTTGTGCATCTCCAGCCTTCTCAGTCGGTAGAGCACGAGAAACTGAAAAGTCCTTGACTTAGTGTAAGCACTGCTCAGAACAACTAAAACATCAGTGTGTTATCAACATTATTCTCATCCTAAATCCAAAACACAGTACTATACCAGCTACTAGGAAGAAAATTAACTCTATCC
>NW_009197528.1:48580-103905 GCF_000690835.1 Fulmarus glacialis | reverse complement strand
GCAGTGAGATGGGGGAGAGAATTGGAAAAAAGGTAAAACTTGTAGGTTAAGATAAAGACAATTTAATAGAACAGAAAAGGAAGGGAAAATAATAATAATGATAAAAGAATATACAAAACAGGTGATGCACAATGCAATTGCTCACCACCCACTGACCGACGCAGCGGCTGTGCCCCGCCTAGCCAACTCCCCTCAGTTTTTTGTTCATCATGACATCATATGGTATGGAACATTCCTTTGGCCGGTTTGGGTCAGCTGTCCTGGTAGTGTCCCCTCCCAGCTTCTTGTGCATCTCCAGCCTTCTCAGTCGGTAGAGCACGAGAAACTGAAAAGTCCTTGACTTAGTGTAAGCACTGCTCAGAACAACTAAAACATCAGTGTGTTATCAACATTATTCTCATCCTAAATCCAAAACACAGTACTATACCAGCTACTAGGAAGAAAATTAACTCTATCCCAGCCGAAACCAGGACACGGCATTCAGTGCCATAGAGACTACTGTGAGCTCTTCCCCTCCTCTCTATTACATGGTCATTTATTATTTCTGCAGGACCATGGTTTCAAACAGCAGTGGAGAATGTTCCTAGAAAGCTCTAGTTAGATGCAGTTCCTCTGTAAAGCAGGTGTTGCCTCTAACACCTTCATCCTTGCAGAACTTGGGGGATCAGCAGTAAATGAGCAAGAGGAGAGGAAGCCATTCATAAGGCCTGGGAGAATACACTTTAATCCCACCTGCACCTGAGAGACAGAAGGAACTACCAATTATGAGATATCAGTTTTACGGAGACAAACTATAGGTAAAAGACCATGAACATTTTTGTTCTAAAATACTGTTTACATTTAATCAAAACATGCTAATTCATGGGAAGAGTTCCTACAGTCTAGTATGAGAGGAAGTCCAAGTAACTGATATTTTAGGGTTTTCAACCACAGTTTGGGAATTTTAGGCTCAAAGCCTTATTGACCCTTATTCACACCTGAAATGTGGGCATTTAAATGGAAATGGAAGGACCATGTGGAACCCTGTTTTGAATTGTGCCTTAAGGGATAGAGAGCTGGCTCACCTCATTTAGTGCTAGTGCCTTCATCCCCTTGCTTTAAACACTAATCCTGTTATTAAGAGATTCATCTGGAAGCGAGAGACACTGTCTCAGTGTTCCCAATGACAGGTCACTTCTCCTGCCTCTCACGCAACTACTTATAGTACTGTGCCATAAGTTATTTGGGTGAGGCCGCTTTATGGAAAGGGTACAGTTGCAGAAAAACCATGCAGATGGAAATGCCAAGAAGAAGCAGCAAGCATGACTCCTCATCAGCAAAAGGTTCAGGCCTCAGCTGCCAGGACTATGCTTGTATACCATCCAGTAATTTTTAAATGCAGAGCAAGTAGCCATTCCTTCTGGGAATAGAGAAGGTATGTTTACTTTGATAGCTACCTCTCACTATCACCAGGGTTGGTCTTTCTGATTCACAGCAATGATTTCAAATGCGTCTCTCTACCACCTCAAAGATAGCAGTTTAGTGCCTTAATGACATGGCTAGGGAAGCAACATCTCTCTCTGGCACAAGGCACGTTCTTGCTCTCACATGTTTTTTTTCTTTAAAGAGGTTGAAGTCTTGTTTTCAGCCCATGCTATGTGGGGGGGAATAAAAATCTATTTAAAGTACTGTGATCTGATTTGCTTCACCAGGTAGTATATGCAACTGAAGTAAACTGAAATTTTTCTTCAAATGCATATACAGTGCTGAAAGACAATTTTATTTGCCTTAAACTAAGCTTCCAAATTAATGTATACTTTCTCTTTGTGACACAATTCACTGTCTGAAAAATCATAATAACCCATCATCCCTTTTTGATGGTGTGAAAATAAACAAATATTTGTGAAATAAATTTTCTTCTGAAGTGTACTTCAGAATTTCCCATCAAGAAATGAATAATTATGGTTTTGGAGCTAGGTTTGAAGAGTATACAGTGAATAAAACTTAAGGTTGCATATTGAGGAGAAAACAAAATATTGAACAGTTGCTCATTAATTAAAGGCTATCCGGTTTCTATGCTGAAAGGAGTGGAGGATGCTGTGCAAAAAATAGTTTGTGATCATGTAATTAAAGCCCTTCCTACTGCATACATATTAGGGGGTCTAATTAAGTTTGCAATGACATTTTCTATCCTTCAGATTTCTAACTTCACAGCTTAATAATGTTCTTTTAACATTTCTTCTTCATTTGTAATAGCTCTGTACAATGCCCCAACAAAACATTTATACATTAAGATGTTATATATAAATGCATCTGCTTTTGATCTTTTTTTAAAGACTTTCCCAATCTTTATACCACAGACATAAAATTAAATATGTAGCACTTTCGTGCCTACCAGGAAATTCAATACCTCATTTTTTTCCCCAGACACTTTAAGCCCTTAGAATATACTGTGGGATCTCCATGTTCAGCTTCACTCCAGCTTTGGAGTTAACAGCTAAAAAGCTCTCAGTTACACAAGAAACAAAGCTGATGACATCAGACACCACAGATCTACACATAGGTGGGATTACGGTAGAAGACGGCCATTTCCCAGATTTTTATAAAACCCTGTCTTCTCTACTCTGTTTTTCCTGCGAGCCTGGGCAAGCCGGGTAACAACAGGGAAATCTTCAACCCCTTTTTGCTCTTTCCTCCCTCTTTATAGAACCAGAGAGTTTAAAGCAAAAAGCATAAATTTAAAAGTGTGCAGATGTGGGAATCCTCTAGTGTATGAAACGCTCCTGCCTCAGCTCTGCTTCTTTATCCTAATAAAGAGTGAAGTTTTTCTTACTAAGACTTGAAAAGCATTCAGTCATACCCAGTTATACCCTAAGAAACATGAGAATACAGACCTCAAAACAGAGGTATCACTTTGTCTTGTGCTGATGAACACCAACACCATCTTTCACTACCGTACTTAAAATCTTCCCTCTTTCCATGAGCTCTGCTTTCCTCCAGACACTCTGACAGGGAACAGGTACCAGCAGCAACGGGCCCAGACACCCTGCCTTTTCCTCTGCCGCATTCGGAGGTGCTGAGGATGCCCAGGGCCAAACTGCCCAGCCGTGCACTCAGTGCTATCGGAGAAATACAGAGTATTATAACTAAAATCCACACCTCTTCTCCATAACCTCCACCTCTCCCCTAGGATTAATAGAATCAACCACCACAGCGTAAAGTACAGGTTACATATACATTAAAGAAAGCAATGCTTATAAATTACCTCTTCTCTGCAGTGGACATTTTAAGCCACCATAGCTTCTTATCACTAAGATTTTTCTCCATCTAATTCTATTTGCTGTTCCTCAGTGAATATCAACAATAACTCATTTAGTTTTAATGACATTAAAAGTAGAGCCTGTCCTTGAGATAGCATCTAATTTTTCTTTACGAAAGCCAACATAAATTCTATGTATGAGGTCTCTGACAGCCTAGTAATAGAGGTGTTGTTAAAGTGAGCTAAAAATACAAACCAAGAAAAAAAAAAAAAGTATCTTTCAGAGGAATCATTAGAGAAATTGATGAGGTCTGTTTGCTTTCCTTGCAATCTCTGAGGACACATTATGTATATAAAGCTTGGAGCTAACACCAAGTCTGTCACACAAAGATACTAGTTGAACAGATCTTGACCTTTCCTTCCATCTACGCAATAAAGATAAAGGTTATTACAGGAGTTGTGTGAGAGCCTCTTATTATAGTTATCTCACACTTCATGTGAGAGTTAGTAAACTTGTAGCTATTTTTTTCCCCTCGAGGCATCCCCCATGCAGGAGAGATAAAAAAAAAAAAAAGGAAAAGAAATCTGGCCCTGAAGTCCTATATCAAAACGTATATAATTAAAGGAACCAGACTAACGTTGCCCAGGCAACTAGTTCTGCTATTTCCTAACTTTCTGCTTGACTTTGAGCCTTGCTATTTATATTTGTACATAGTTGTGTATCTGAATGTAATTATTAATAGATTTGTGAGTGCAATATGCACAGCTGAGTGTTCCCTTTTGTGGTGAGTGAATTTATCACTCATTAATAACAAAATTAACAGGACAGTCCTGAACCATACATAGGGTCTGAATAGAAACAACACTGAAATCGATAGGGAGGTTTTTACACATGTAATACAGGACAAGACACACTGTTTCACTGATCTAATGGTATCAAACTACTTTCACGCTCTCAGGAGATTTTCTTATGGGGATTTGAGACCTCTCTGCAATATGGCAGAGAATGGAGTGAAGGAATAGAATTGCCATGATAAACCGAGATGTGGAGAACAGGAGATGAAAACTGAGAAGGCCCATCGTAATAACCAAACTGCAGAGCTGCTTAATGCAGTGTGGTGCCAGCACCAGGAATTTCCCACTGTCAGTTCAATAGGGGAAATGCCAGTCTACACTTTCTCTGAAGAAGATGCTCCAAGTCCTGGGCAAGGACATACCTCAAGTTGATTAAATATGAACATAAAATTTCCATCCATATGTCAAGCAATGCAAACCTTCAAATGCTTCATAATGGAAAAAATTCTGCTGAGTGGAAAGTTTTATGGGAGAGAGAAAACACCGAAGTTGCACATTTCTCAGGAGTAGCTACCAGAAGAGAAAGTATAAGAGATGCAAACCCAGGCTGTGCTTAGGCAGGCCTGATGTACTATTTTTGTTTCTTCTGATACCACATGCATTGCTAACACACTGGTTTTGCTCAGCACTTTTGTGTATTTTAATTACACATGTATCTCAGAAATACAAGATTACCATTACAGTGTAGCTTTAACTTAAGGTAGTAATAGGAAGAGAACTCAGCGTTCATGGGGCCATTTTCTTGCATCTTCTTCTTGTTTTATCATCTCTAACTGCTCTCCTCAGGAAAGAAAAAAAAAAACATTTGTGGAATTTTAATATATTTTATCAACAACATTAACCGCGTTCTTATTTTTACTGTCTGTGGGAAAAAACTAATCATCCTATTTACATAAAATGCTGATGTGTCACAGAGTTGGTTCCTGGAGCAAATAAAAATCTTGTAGTATATCAGGGATGTATTTCACCGTCATAAATGTTATGCATGACTTTATAGTTTGCCACACACATGTCAGCCCGCAATAAAGAAAGGGCATTTTTGAAGTTACCAGTCACGACTGCTAATAGACGCTTTTTACATAAATCCCTACTGGAGTCTGAAAATGCAAATGCAGAAGCTCCATCTGAATTGCAGAACAAATGAGCCTCAGAGGCAGCCCCGCTGTCCTGGCCCGCTGTTTGTGCCCACTGGGGGGACTTTTTGGAAGTTACTGTGTGCCCCTCCATGCCAGGAAAGATGGTGGGGAGGAAGATGACGTGGCTCAATCTGATATTCAGGCTAGACAAGGTCAGGGTGCATGGGTGGATGTGCTTCACAGTTTCTCCAAAGTCCTGCATTTAGGGTGGCTGGAGAACCTTGGGAAGTCTCCTAGTTCATGTCCCTCTCAAAAAAGAATCAAATACATCAGTTTCTTTCATCATAAAGGTCTAATCTATTTTTAAGAACACTGATGGGAGTTTCCCTTTGTTTCCTGAACAAAAGACTAAGAGAAAACAGAATTAGGCTTCGTGCATCCATCTAGCTAAACTGTGATTAGACATGGAGTGGTACTTGATAAGTAAAATATTCCATTAAGAAACATTGAGTTGTGTTTTATATTTGACTTCAGCTTTCTGTAAGGTAAGTCTTTTTTCTGTTTGTGCTCCTGTGTCTCCAAGTTTGGTTCTTGCCTATCCGTTACTGGGTAGCAATGGTAACAAAGTACTGAGCTTTACAGTAACAACTCTTACACATCTGTTTAAAACAGAAGTATTTGTGTTACTGCAAACAATTGCTCATAGTGTAGATGGAAAGTCAGTATGCCTGGAAACAGAACACAACACTTCTGGAAAAGATAATGGTACACTGTAAAAAATGAAAGTAATGTGCATATCAGAGATAGAGTAGCTAATTATCTCAAATAAAGATTTAGTGCCCCACCAAGTTATCATTGCAAAATGTGATTTTCATGAATGTAATTTGGAGGAAGCAGGTAGAAAAGACCTTAGAAACAAATTTCTAATGATGGGTGAAAGAACTGTTCTGCCAAGAGCCAGTAATTTTTTCTGAGTCTGCAAACACTAGCATTCTAATAGCCCAGATGAGTGGTAACCTTTGGCAGGTTTGGGGAGGTGGAGTGCAATTAATGTTAACTGCTTTTTGAAGGGACTTTTTTACCCTCTATTTTGTCATGGTACTAAAAGGTCAGATCCAGCCCTGATTCCAAGCATCGTTACACGTTTCTTAATGCTTCCAGGCCACTCAGGTCATGAAAACTAAGAAAAACATTGCGGCTAATGTGCATGTTACTTCTGAGGGTATCTGATAGCCTCAGGAAGAGGAAACATCCCTTTTGGACACGTGGCAAGAATGCATTATAAATCTAGACCTACATGAATCTGGGCTAAAATTCAAGCAAACTTTGTGAAGTCATGCTGCAGTAATCACTTACACAGAAGAATATTAATTTGAAAGTTAGTGATTCGCCAGCGGTGATGCAGTAAAGTTGAAGGTCATGATTTTGCCCAGAAAGCAAAAAACAAAAAACCCAAAAACCAAACCAAAACAAAAATTTAAAAACCTCTCTCTCTTTAGGAAACTCCAGGATACGTCAAAACTTAAAAATATAAAGGATCACAAATAAAAGATAAGAAAAGACAGAGAGATTTTTATACTACTGGTAAAGCTTGCAATGTTTATTTTCTAAAGTGAGTAATAAGGAATTATTTGGAATTCTGGATTCATAATTTACTAATAGCACTGCAGGGCTACATGTTGAAAATTGATGATAAGGTATATTCATCAATACCGTAATGAATTTAAGAGGCAGCACATAACTTAGGATCCTCCCAATTAGGTAGCCCTAACATTTTGTCAGCTCAACAAATGTTTTTCTTCTCCATTTAATTTTAAATTAAAAAAAAAAAAAAAAGAAAAAAAAAGAGAAAAAAACTCATCTGCAACTTTTGCAGCCAAAAACCATAAACCTTACTAAACAACCATATTGATAATATTTAAAAAAAAATTAAACAAAGCTTTTCTCTCTGATCACAGGATGAAATAGAGTAAAAGTTAGTACCAATACACAATAGGCTTTTAAATATCTTATAAGCATCCATGCACACAATAGAATCCTTTGGGGCCCTGTATCCTCATCAGCCAACACTGCATTGTCCAGAGTACAATTCCCTTCTTCCTCCAAGTCCCACCTCTTTGGCTCTGCTTTTGACACTTTGGCCAGGACACTTGTCAGGACCTTCCTGAAGGATATTCAAGGTATGTCTCACTGCTGTACAAATGCTTTCGATGATGAGAGCAGCTTAAAAATTGGACAACATTGGCGCTAGTTCATAATAGTGACGAAGTCACCAGGGGTCAGAACTGATATAGGAGCAACCAAAAGCCTAGCTATTACCAAAGCTTGAAGAAAGCAAATTCAAACTAAACTACGGCATATTATCATAAATAGCATTATTCTGTATGTACTTCCAATGAGTTCTCTAAAGTTTTGCTCGCTGTGTA
Organism: Fulmarus glacialis; assembly: GCF_000690835.1. NCBI lineage: Eukaryota > Metazoa > Chordata > Aves > Procellariiformes > Procellariidae > Fulmarus > Fulmarus glacialis. The sequence goes on along the minus strand of NW_009197528.1, from coordinate 96,310 downwards.
GCAGGTCCACAAGAGCCTCAAACATTACTAGAAAATTGCAGCGCACAAGAACTAATGAAGCCTGGAAACGACCCTTGGGATCACAGAATGAATCCCAAGATCCAGTATAACAGACACAAATAAAAGCTTTACTTACAGCTTTCTTTTTGAGAGCAGTAGTGGACCAGAATTTTCAGTTGTATCCTCAAATCAAAGGAAAATGAAAAAACTCCTCTCAAGATACATGACTATGTCCTCTAGCAAAATTAGGATACAATGACTTTCAGAGAACTAAGCTTGATGAAATTGAGATTTTTTTCTTTTTTTTTTTCTTGGTTTTTATTCCTGAAAACTTGAGTTCATGCTGTTTTACAGGACTGGCACTAAAGTATTCCCTTTGCTACTTATCAGAGTAAGTAGCAAAGTATATTTTTTCTTCTGCACCACATTAATGTTTAGTAGCTAAATGGCAACAAAACCTGTGTATAAAAGTTAGTAAAAACACTACAACAAATAGTATGTACGGAAATTACATCCAGCAGAACTTTACAAGAAAGACTAAACAGTAGAACCAGCAAAGCTACACTGAAGGGTGTTTAAAAAAAAAAAAAAAAAAAAAAAAAAAAAAAAAAAAAAAAAAAAAAAAAAAAAAAAAAAAAAAAAAAAAAAAAAAAAAAAAAAAAAAAAAAAAAAAAAAAAAAAAAAAAAAAAAAAAAAAAAAAAAAAAAAAAAAAAAAAAAAAAAAAAAAAAAAAAAAAAAAAAAAAAAAAAAAAAAAAAAAAAAAAAAAAAAAAAAAAAAAAAAAAAAAAAAAAAAAAAAAAAAAAAAAAAAAAAAAAAAAAAAAAAAAAAAAAAAAAAAAAAAAAAAAAAAAAAAAAAAAAAAAAAAAAAAAAAAAAAAAAAAAAAAAAAAAAAAAAAAAAAAAAAAAAAAAAAAAAAAAAAAAAAAAAAAAAAAAAAAAAAAAAAAAAAAAAAAAAAAAAAAAAAAAAAAAAAAAAAAAAAAAAAAAAAAAAAAAAAAAAAAAAAAAAAAAAAAAAAAAAAAAAAAAAAAAAAAAAAAAAAAAAAAAAAAAAAAAAAAAAAAAAAAAAAAAAAAAAAAAAAAAAAAAAAAAAAAAAAAAAAAAAAAAAAAAAAAAAAAAAAAAAAAAAAAAAAAAAAAAAAAAAAAAAAAAAAAAAAAAAAAAAAAAAAAAAAAAAAAAAAAAAAAAAAAAAAAAAAAAAAAAAAAAAAAAAAAAAAAAAAAAAAAAAAAAAAAAAAAAAAAAAAAAAAAAAAAAAAAAAAAAAAAAAAAAAAAAAAAAAAAAAAAAAAAAAAAAAAAAAAAAAAAAAAAAAAAAAAAAAAAAAAAAAAAAAAAAAAAAAAAAAAAAAAAAAAAAAAAAAAAAAAAAAAAAAAAAAGAAAAAATTAGAAATGAAAAGTAAAAGAAGGAAGGGGTTCTACAGAAGGAGCTCTGCCAAACAGTCTCTATAAGCAGGGAAGATGACTCATTGGTCTAAATAAACACTGAAATGTGCTGATCTCCATGTGAAGGAAACACCTTCATTGGCACAACCTCCACCGTGCCCCCCAATAGCACTTATTTTAACACTTGCAATTTTTCTAGCTTTCATTTTCATATATAGTTTAGCTTTTTACCAAATGAGCAGCCCCAGGACTATGATGCCTTGCCTCACAATATTCTGCTCATCCTTCTTAAAAAACAAACAAAGAAAAATCAATATATTAGAAATATAGTTTTAACAGTTTTGTTACCTTCCCACTCCACCTGCTAGCTCACGCATATGCAAGTTGAGGGGATTTTATGCTAGCTCAGCTGTTTTGCTCAGCGTCATTGACCATCTCACACCTCAAGTATGCCACAGAGGCCCAAGAAATCAGTGTCTGCAGCAGATTTTTAAAGAAGAGGTCATGTGTACACACTGAATTAGCCCCAGAATGCACACTGATTAAGCAGCCTTTGCGCCTCTCTTGCCCCTGAATGTCAGCCCTGCTAATCAGTAAACTCAAGCAACCAAGCTCCCACCCCTAACATGCTCTTCTCTGTCTCCTCCTGGGAAGCGCAAGGGAATGGGTAGTCACATAAGACGCAGCTCATATTTGAGATAAAAACAAACAAGCAAACAAAAGAAATGGTTTTTGTTCCCTTATACATTTAAATTGCTCTGATCTACCACCCAGAAAGGAGGTGCCTCTGGCACCCAGCAGAGGAAAAGGCCAAGTGACAGTTCAGGATGGTCTGAGTTTAAAAGCAACTTGCAGAAAGTAACTCCGAAGTTTTGCAGTGAGCTCTGGAAACCAAGACACTGAAGGACACAGCTGCAGCTCCCACAGTGAGGAGACTGACAGAGGAAACCATTTATGCTGCTTCGTAAAACATAGATGCATTTGTTTGGACAACAAGTGACTGAGTGGGTTTAACAAGCAGGATAATAGCTCAAGATATCATTTTGATCTGAATACATAATTAAAGGGGCTCAAGAAAAGGCTCAGGTTTAGAAGTGGCCTTGAATATCTGCAGCCTAATTAAGATTGATTTTGCCAATCACTGCTCAGAACATGAGTCTTCTGTTTGCACTTGGTTTCCAGTAAAACGTGTCAGCTGCCTAGACATCAGCCTAGCTTCTACAGGCATTACCCACATAGAAAATATGGGTTCAAACCTGGCCTACAATGGTTATATACAAATCCTATGGGTTGCTACCTTTTAGCTTTAGATTACTCAAGTGCAATCAATAAGGCTTGTTAGCCTGAGGCTTAGAAGGGCTGTAGCTATTTTTTCCATCTTAGCTTGTATGCATAACATGCTAGGGTAGTGAGGAGGCACAGATGAAGCGGTTTGTTATTTATGACAATATCAATCAATGCACTCTATTACTAAATGAATTAAGTAGCACTGCAATAACTGGCTTTTCTACTGCAACTTTGGTTTTTAAAAATTGCACAGAAGAGTGATATTGATCTGCTTAAGTCTACTGCCATTTTATTACAATTCTTTCACAACAGAAAATAATTGTAGTTGTAAAGAACAGAGTGCCTTTTACCACACCCCAAAATTTATGTAACCGTAAAACTAGGTTAATCTAAAGACTCACAAAAGGATTTGAGCAGATTTAAGCATTTGAAGTTCAAAACTGTGATTCTAAACCTCTCAGCAAAGCATCTGGTTGACCCAGGAGATTCCTAAACTCTTTGACCATTTGACATGGAGGTTCCCCAATTTCCCACAGCTCTTTTTCTCTGGATGCCCAGACCTACAAGTCTATGCAGCCAGATATTTTGCTGCTGCCTAACGTTGGACCTACTGAAGGTGGATCTACTAAACACTCAGTGTTCTCCAATGCTAGCAGTGCCCTTGGGGTCATTACAAATGGAAGTGGCTGGAAGAAAAGAACATGACATAACAAGAAACAGGTACCTTGGGAATGAAACACCTGTGCCCATTTGGAAATGAAGGACCTTGTTCCAGCTCTACATGTCACCTGAAGGAAGCCTCATTATGGAGCCATCATTTCTCCCATTGTTTGCCATACTAAAAGAGCCATTTCATTCTGGCTCACTGGGCCAAAAGACCAGAAAACAACAGGGAACCCGAATGCAGCTCTGGGCCAAAGCCACTCACCTTATCACGGGAAAACCTCAGGAGAGGAGGCATTTGGTGTTGATCAGGTGTGCTTTCATCCCTGAAGGAGGTCCAAGGCATACCAAGACCTAGAAGAATGGCCTAAGGTAGCGGGAAGTATATGGCTGCATAGAGATGAAAAATCTGTGTGATTTGAGCAATACAAATGCTGGGATTTAGCCAGCTATAAAGAACGTGGGAAAACTTCAGCCTATTTTCCAAATCTGAATTACAGTGAACCCATTTATATAACCATGTGCTTGAAAGCTAGCAGATGTAATTAGGCCAGGAAGGTAGTGATTAACACATGACAAAAAAAACGTGTCTAATCAGGGGATTTAAGACAAATTGATAAAAGACAGGCCATGGCTCACTGTCTAGGGCTGCTAGACATCTAGGACTGACTGCACTGCTACTTCATCTGTGGCATTGTGATGTTTTGTTTATCACTGTGCACGCTGCTGCCCAGACAAAGAAACCCTCTGGGACCATTTGATGCTGCATTAAGTTTTGTGTCTGAATGCATAAGGGTCCCTAGAAGGCAGCAAGATGGTTCTAGCTGCTTTGTAATGTTACAGAAAACAGCAGCAAAATCGGTGTACAACTTAATGTGCAATCGTGTGGTAATATCCACACAATTTGGCTATATACCTGGACATCCACCAGTTACCCTTTAGCACGTCTCTTTATTTTCACATCTCAAAGCCAATGGTGTTTTCAGTTTTGGTAGGGTCTTTTGGGGGAGGGTGGAGGGGTTGGGAAAAAAATATTTTCTCGCAGCTACAAAGCTTTCAAAAATGCGGTCTAGGATAAAATGGCTTTATAATTAACAAGGGCTTTGGAGGTCATGAAATTAGCAAGAGTATTCCTTGAATGACAATATTGGGATGGGGACCACCGGGAAAGGCTTTGGTGGGCATGGAGCCACACATGAAACCTGGAACCCCCAAATTCAGTCTAATCTGATCACTGAACATCCAGTTTTTCTGCAGATAAAAATGCAGAAAAGGGGTGGTCTGAAGTGTGAATATGCTTATTTTTAGATATTCCCTTAAAGCATCTCCAAAGAGGAAATGTAGGTGTCTTCTGTGTGAGGGTTTGTTTTGTTTGTTTGTTGCTTTTTTTAAACCTGGAAGAATAAACAACCATTGCAATTGATAGTAAGGATTCTGTTAGTATAGAACCAACTTTGATTTAGTATATGCAGCTAGAGGAAATTTGCTTCCTTCCTCTTCCCTTTTACAACCAACTATATGAAATAAGAGTCTGGACTAAGTCCAAGGGACTAAACCAATTATGATAAATAGCTAAATTTGTGAATATGTAAAATCAACTGATCATCGCATAATTACTTATACTCCCGAAGCTATGGTAAAAACTTGACAGCAGAATCATTGTTATTTTCATCACAGTAATTATAAATCATCAGTGTTGCATTCTTGCAGATATGGCTGGATGAATGCCACCTGAAACTCTGCCTTCCCTCTGTGTCTCAGATTTGCTTCTCCATTGTCCTATGAATTTAATTTATTTTTACGCACACACACAACTGCTCTGCATGTTTGCCAATAACTCTTCAAACCTGCCTTAAATATCTGTGAATCTTTAATTTCATAAGATTATTCCTTGCAAATCACCATTTCTGTTAACCTTTATAATGATGTATGCATTACCACATGGACATATTTCTCAGACTGAAATAGCGTACATATTTTACAAGGTTATAACCAAATAATGTCCATGGATTATAAACATGGGTACCATTATAAGCCTTCAAATACTAAGGCTAAGCACTAAAAGCTGACCTCCAGCTTAGTAGAGGAAAAAGAAGAAACAAAGTTAGGTGAAGGATAGTGAGAAGTCAAGGCCTTATTTCATGGCATTTCATGGCTACTTCCACCTGTTTTAAAAAAAAAAAAAAAAAAAAAAAAAAAAATCAGACTGCAGATATGCATTTGCTTCTAATGACTCTGGCCAGCCACAAAATGTAGGCAAGAAGAAAACCCCTCAAGATGAACAAATAGGCAGAGAAACAGTTTTCCAGGAAAAAAAAAAAAAAAAGAAAAACTTCACAGCAAGTGAGAAAACTAAGTAAGTAACTTTCAAGTTCAGCAAGTATATAATTGCATAGCCTCCACTCTACAATATGTTATGTTCAGTACCTAATTACAGGTGTGGGATGAAATTCTGGCACCACTGGAAATTTTATTATAGAGTTATTTGGAATCAACATTTCAGATTTCCTCATTTCTAAATGGTTATGCTTCATGGTTCATTCTGCAAATGTAAATGCATGAGTTAAGTGCCCATACGTTTGCCAGATCACGGGCTAAAATCCTCATTCAGATAAGTAGTTCTTGTACCTGAATAACCTCACAGATTTCAGAAAGCATTGTTCAAAGTCAGTTACTACTTGCTTTAAGTGGAGGTAACAGAAAGTTTTCTTGCTAAAAAGGAGATACTGAGGTAATTTGGAAATTCTCAGTAAGTGTCTTTAGATGCTTTTCCACTTGATAATTTCCACAGAGAAATTAAATATGCCTCTGAACTCTATAGGAAAGTAAAGGTTATCTAAGTTTTAATCTTTGCTATCCTCCTCACTACAATACATACTCAAGTATGGAGAAGCAACCAAAACAAATGCAGTCTAATGTCTAATATGTCTAATGTTGCCCGGTCTAATGAGATAGATGAGTTGTTAAGGGAAAAAGTAAAATGAGAGAAAGAAGAAAAAGAAAAAAAAGAGGGAAACAGCACGATATTCCTGCAGTACACAAAATTTCCTCCTCCTACAGGGAAATTCAGCAGCACACTCAGAAGCTACTAGACATGACCTCCATGGCCATCAGATTTCAAAGAATCAGTTTCTCGAAGGGTGACTATCTTGCCCTTTCTTTGTCTGTATTTTTATGAGTCCCACAGGTTCTGCAGATAGCAGGATGGGAGAGCACATCTGAATGCTTTTTGCAGTACACAAAATTTCCTCCTCCTACAGGGAAATTCAGCAGCACACTCAGAAGCTACTAGACATGACCTCCATGGCCATCAGATTTCAAAGAATCAGTTTCTCGAAGGGTGACTATCTTGCCCTTTCTTTGTCTGTATTTTTATGAGTCCCACAGGTTCTGCAGATAGCAGGATGGGAGAGCACATCTGAATGCTTTTTCCTCACTATAGTACCTAATCTTGAGATTTACTGCCAACAAGAAGTTGTTACCTGTAAACGTGTCAATCATGAACTACGTGACTGCTATACAAATCACAACTACTTGAAATTTTCAAATTCATTCTACAGGGATAGCTTTTGCTTTGGCTGACTGAACTTTGTTATGGTTTGTTGTGTGTAATTTGTTAACATAATGTGCTCTCTACAGAAATCAGCTGCACACTTCAGCTGTCTGCACTGACGTAAAGGACGAAGAAACTTGGGAAAGGATCCAACTCTGCTTAGACATTACAAAATTGTTCTCAACACCAAAAACAAGAAAGTTTTGATTTTCTTTCCAGAGAAAACAAAACCAAGAAAGGGCTACATCAGTGCACTAGCTCCAAATTTTCTTCAGCATAAATAATTTATGGCTTTGCTTGTGTGCTTGTGATCTTGTAACAAGAAACAAGCTGAAATTAGAAAGTTTAAAGAGATTAGAGAGGACCACATATTGGGTACACATAAAAGCCTGAATATATGCATCTGGGACACAAATTAAAAGCAAGGAAAACTACCTATTGTAAAGAATGTACCTATGTAACGAACACAGTGACGGATGCTTGAACAATGATTCCATTGTAAACAACTTAGAAGCCATGAGGTGGAAATTTTACCTTAATTTCTAAAGAATAGCTTTTTTTTTCCCAGAGACTGCTTTATGGGAAAAATAATGAAGCGTGCCCTCTTCCTTGGAGAGAAAATCTTTTCCCTGAAGCACCAGCTAATGCAAGAAGGCAATATCTGAAAGATATCCTTCAAAGAGGATGAATCTTGGTATCTGCTCTCCTGACTAAATTCCATCTGTACTTATTTACTGAGTAATAGACCATAGAACGCTTTTCAGGAGGCATTTTTTTCAGTATTTTTTCTTTCCTTCTCCTAGTTAATTTTTTTAACTGAAGTCCAAATGAGAAAGCACCAAGAAGCATCTGCTGAGCATGTGCAACTTGCAAGTGTTACCATTAATGGATACTGCTAATGGAAAGATTTTGTTCACCAGGCACACATATATTATGACTGTCATTACAAACACTCTCAGTCTGAAGGACTTGACAAGGAGAGCTGAGTAACTGTGGACCAGCTCTGTGGTGCAGCATGAGCATCTGTGCCCAGAGACTACCAGGAAAACAGAGGTTTGGGTCTCACATGGAGGATGTAGGACACACTTTAGATGTTCAGAAAGTCTTCCGATGACAACAAAGTGTAAAATAGAATTAGAAAACCTGAATCCAGAACTTAGACTGCAGTTTTCTTTTGATACTACTATAAAACTCCTGCCCCGCAATCTCAAGAATCTCAATTCTCCCCCAACATCACACAAAGAAAAGATTTGAAAGCATCAGCCAAAATCAGCTACCATCCCAGTGCCATCAGAAAGGACCTGCACCTCTTGGATTTGTGGGGATTTATTGAAGGAGATTATATAGAATTGCTAAGCATTACCAGAGTGGCTTTAGTCTTCAAAACAGTTCCCAAGTGGAAGGTGTAAAGTTCTTTTGGATCAGCTTTCTTAAATTAACTGGCACAAGTTTGGATTCTTTCTTGACATTCTGTCAAGACATAGACCCTCCTGAGGCAACCATGACACATATTTTAAACTGACAGGCCTAATTTCCAAACGAAATAATTATTTTTGAGAACTGAACCTAAACATGAAATACTCGAAGACAGCCAGTCTCTCCACATAAATTCTCCAGTCTACCAAACCTCATCTCAGGAAAGCAAGAATCTTCTCCAGAGAAGATTTGTCCATTCTTATCACTGATGTGGGAGTCTGCATATTTAAAATAAAAATAAGTAACTCACATGAAGTGTTCCCTGCGTACAACAGCTTGACTAGTTTTTATTTGAGCTGAATCTCATCTCTCCTCCAGGCTGTAAAGGTGTGTGTGTATGTATATGTATACATATGTATATATATGTGTATATATATATGGAACCTTTTATCATATTTCCAGGACTGCATTTCTACCCCCAGCTCATGAATACTTGTTCCCTGACGGATGAAAGTTCTTCAAGTAATACTACTTCAGGATTTACTCTCTATCTTGATTTGCTCACACTTTATTTTATCTTTGATTACTAACCCCACAAACATAAGCTGAATCCTGCAGAACAGGTGTATGCAGCTCCCCAAAAGTGTCAGACGCATATTAAGAAGTTTCACAGTTAAGTTAAATTTCAAAGGAACATGGACAGGCTTATTTATTCTGCAGATACCAATTTTTCTCTTACTTTTTTTGTACCTCAAGGGATCTTCTAAGGATTTCTATCCTTCCCCATTCCTCTGAGAAACAGCTTTGAGATTCAAAAGTACAATTGGTATAATGACCTTCAAGATTAATGATTATATAAGTGTTTTTAAAATTCTCATGCAATAAAACTTGGAAGCCACTGAAAGAACATAAAATATACACCACACATTTGGAAAGGCAATGTATTTAAAAAGGTCCTCCATATTAAGAATAATACTTCTATTCATTTTTTAAAATATCAGTAATCTCACTAATAATTCTTTCTTAATTAAGCAACATATCTAATAAAGTATGTTAAATATTTATATTCTGTCTATATTAGGCATTAGAGAAACACCATTTCCAGACTTTGAATATTCCAGTAGAGGCATGGGCAGTTAAAAAAAAAAAATCCAATAGAACTTCCTAATGAGAATGAAAACAAATAATTTTAAAGTTCTTTCCACAAGGTAAAAAAAACCTTATTTTTTTCAGCCTCTGAAAAATAAATCTATATTATGCTGAAATTATTGGAGGGTTGGGAGGGAGGGAAATCTACGAAGAGCATATTTCCAACACTGTAAAGATGATGTCACTACAGAATTTCTGGGTTAGCACAAAGGCAAGAAAATATTACTTATCAGACAATTCTAATTGGATGGCTGTTTGTTTTTTGGGGGTTTTTTTGGTTTTTTTTTTTTTTTTTTTAAATATGTAACAGGGCCACCTCAGTTAAGTAGAAACATCAGTTTCTACTTTATAAGTCAGTTCAGTAGAAAAAGTGAAAAAGTCATTGATCCCTGTGTTCATCCAAAGAAGAATTGTGGAGTAGAATTTTAGCCGGTACGTTTCTTTATCCTTACAGTTCTGGCATCCCTGAAGATGAAGGACCCCAGCAACAGCAATAGTCTCCCAATCAGACCAGAAAAGAGAAATGCAACAGAATACCCACATAACTGAAGAGACTTACAGAACATGGAAACTTTCACAAATGGCCTAAAAAAATTAAAGTTTTAATACATTAAGGTCCTCCCTCTAAATCATCCAGGTCCTTGCACGATACCTGATTTTCCATCTCCCCACACCTGCATTGCCACTATGCAAAAATCCAATTTTAATGTTGAAGAAATGTTTACGTGAACACAACCCTTTTTCAAGAAAGTATCTCAGAAGTGGTTTGTAGGGGCCTCTTTGCAGCTGATGGGTGTCTAGTAGTAGGAAACACCAAATATATTAACTCAAAGTGGAATACAAATCTACTAACCAAGGAGACAGGAAGAGGATGAGCAGAAGTAAGAGATCCTTGGTTTCTGCTGATGCTGACTGAATATGTAATGAAAAAGGTCTTTATTTCCATCTTAGGTATTAAACCTCTGGTCATTATCTATAGCTTTCTATCTCTTTGTCTGTCTCTCTCCTCCTCTGTCTCCTCATCTCCATTTCAGGTATCACGGTAAATCTCTCCTTTCTCCTCTTGTCCTTCCAAGGTGCTCACCAGTTTACTAGCATGTCTTATCACTAAACCTGGTGTCTATATAACATCACACTCCTTTGCTTAGCCAATACTCTGTCAATGTTTAATATTTTAGTAAAATCCCAGTCCTAGAGTGGTTTGCCTCTTCTTCTTATGTACGATTTCCACCAGCCACAAGCAACAGGTTTCTACTCTGTTCATGAGCTTCTCACTACAGGAATAATCCAAAGCTTAGAAAGGGCTCAGAGCAAAATAGGTACGATCTTACAGCAGTTACTGAAGGCCAACTGCAAAGAAACTCACTAAGACCTGAGCTCTGGAAGCATATCCAGCTGGTTTTTTGTTGTTGTTGTTTGCACCTTCCTGTCTCCACGTACTCCATGAGCAAACGCCCCAAAAGCTCCCATCACCCTCCCAGTAAGGACCCTGCACAAACAACTCCCAAAGATGTCAAGTGTTTCTCCTTATGCATTTAGCCATTGATCTGGCTGCTACCAGGATGCTCAGCAGCACACAATACAAATGAGCTGTTTGCATTAGAATCATTCAATTTGAACAGGCTTTTTAAGATGATAAAAACTCCAGATCTCTTTACCAACCCCAGAATCCACTCAATCCTGATTAATATGACCCAGAAGGACTACGGAAATTAGCACAGGCTTCACTGGGAAATTGTAGAAGAAAAATATTTGCATATTGTATTCTGTAAAGGCTCTTTCCTGGTTGAGTATCTATAGCTATGGAAGAAATTTGAGGAGTCAGGTAACTTCTCACTGCAGCACCACAGTCAATCCAACTATTATTGTTTCAGAATGGTTTTCAGCTGTGGGCGGATCAGCTTTAGTGCTTATCCCTGGGACGTTTTTATTTGGCTAATCTTTGTAAATTGTTTGCTACGAAAAAATTAATGATGCATTTTCCTTTAGCAAAACAGCTTTACCATTTGTTCTTTGCTCTACACTGCTTTCTCATTTTAGTCCATTTGCAAATGGTCATTTGCTCACCAGAGGTGAAACTACAAATGGATTAAAGCACTATTTGTTCCATATTTATTTATAATTTGTAAAGGCACCTATTTATAGCTTCACATACCATAGAACACGATTTGCAAACATGAATAATGAAACTTGGTCTACTGATATAAAGGAGTTGCTGACTAAAATCCTCCATCTGAGAAGAAACGTCCACTATTTTTCCACATTAGTCATCTTAGTGTGCTGCCACTAACATTTATTCTCTTAATAGATGCCTGGAAGGGAAAACAATAGCTTTCTGGCTGTGGCAGACAAATCTGCCAAAGGCAGTTGGAAGACACATATGTTTTAAGGCCAGACTTTACCAACCAGAACCACGCCAAACACTCCTTCCACTCCAATCTGTTAGGGCCAACAGTGTGGAGTCATACCCTATAGTCCCTATAGGTGGCATGAAGCAGTAAAGAGAGAACATTGTACAGAAGATCTGGGATGTAGGAATGAGAAATCAAAGAACATTTCACAGCCTTCCTATGCTAAATGGTTACAGACAGGTAAATTTCAGGCAACTTGCAAAGGAATAAGACTGGGAGGTCAGTGATGATGGCACAGTCTGCAAATAACCACATTTCTTGCAGTTTCCTAGGTCAGGGTGAACTGCTGCCAAATACCAAGCATGGAGAATTACTCAAGACATCACTGATGGATATGATGTTAATATCAGCATTAAATTCTCCAGACTCCACCTTAATATTGCTTTACAGTTAACCAACTATAAAAGCACATTGTAAGGTCACAGAATTCATACAAAATTCAGTTAGCTTAAGGCTAACTCAAGTATCTCAACCTTAAAGGGTAATTTGCAATCTAAGTATATCCATTTTATTCAGGCATAAATCCATACAGAGTGCATTTAACAAAAACAGATATACTGACACTTTGAATTATCCTCCCAAATAGAGGACTGCCCTGGTGATATCAAGAAAGATTTTCTGAGAACATGCTCAAGAGGCCAGGTTTGCAGCGAGCTCAGTAAGCTAAACCAGAATTAGAAGCAAATTAGTAACATCCGAACAGCATCTTGGAATCAGACAGTCTTAAATCAGAACAGTCCTAAATACCACCAATGGGTAATGGCTGCCTCTTCAAAACCTGTAATAACATAGCTCTTACAGGAAAAGCCTTACTTCCCTGCAGCAAGACTGAATTGGTTCCTTCATTCCTACTTGAAAGTAGCAATTGTTTTTTTTTCTTCTTTGCTTCTTAGCATAAAGGTGATAGAAAAGAAAATAATTCATAGATATTTTCTGTTTAACACCTATTTGCCTGGCAATAATTACTGTGCATAGAGGAGATGAAATATATCTGAACACCAGTACAGCCAGAAGCATTATAACAAGACAAGCAGAAACTCATTCTCTAATCCAAGCAAACAATGTAGGACTTCTCATCACTATGGGTAGGATTTTGCTCTGGCCTTGCTTGGAGGGCATTAGGACTAGGAGCTAAAAGATGCTTTAGAATAAATTAGCACAACTATAAATCTGACAAGAAGATTAATATTCTAACTATGTTCACGATAATTAACTCACCAAAACAGTTCCACAATCATTATCCAGCTAGAGTGGAAGTGAGAAAGTTTACAGCACTCCTGTAGATTTATAAGCCAATTAAGAGTGACCCTCCTCTAGTTTTCATTAGAAAAGCCCCTGGTTCAGCAAAAGCTCACACATGCAAGCAGGAGTTTTCCTGAGGAAAGGGGATGCAAGGGATCTTTATCACCTCTATTAAACACTTTTCCTGCTCCTCTGAGAATTATATATTCCTAGTGCATCCTCAGCCTCCTGTCAACTCTCCAGCCCTTGCACAGCACCCTCACCCCTGCAAGAAGTGGGACTGACACTGTGGCACTTCTCTGTGGGGGAAGCTCTGCACTGGACCATGACCCAGGTGTCATGGTCCAACACCAGAGATGCACTTCCTATCTTGTGATCCAGCTTTGGGGTTAGGGCTCGCAGTCTCCCTTCCACCCAAAGCCACCTTCTCCCTTCCGTGTGCGGTTGACAGCAAATGTGTAAAAAAGCTTCACCAACTAACAGTCAACTCCAAACATCTGCTTAATATGTGCAAGTATGTGCATGTGCTTGCACAGAGTATGAAGTATCTCCTTGCTATTTATGCCATTTTTCCCCTTCATTGCCTTTCTGCACAGATTCATTGTTCTAATATAAGAGCCTTCTCTGCCACCATCAGAGCAGTCTCCCTTTATCTCCAAATCCATAACTTCCCTTTCTCCTTTCAAAACCTTGTCTAAAGAACATTTTTTCTCCTTTTGTTGCATACACTTAGGCCTGCTCCATCCCCTTTCCCTTGTGTCTTCCTGCATAATTGCATTTTTCAGCTTTGTAAAGTATTTTTCAATATAGATAGCGTAAAAATTGCTATCTAAAATGAAATAGCATTGTATCACAGCCCACACTTTTGTCCCAGTAATATACACAATTTGGACTGACTCAAGCTGTGGTGCGTATGCAGGTAAAGTAAATTCTGAATTATTCAACACTTAAAAACACCAAAAAATCATTTACTTGTTACAAGCAATAAGATTTATGTTTTACGTCTCCCAGTCAATAGCTAGTGTGTCCACACACAGCTGATTTATCCGTATTGAAAATATAATTATAAGTCTAGTTTGCTCTGAACCACAGAGTCCTTTTGTAACAAGATTATTTAAATACAAATGGGGTTGGAAAATTGGTTTTAAATGGCTAATCTGTCTTGTCTTCAACTCCAGCTGCAGAATTTACTAACATCATAAACACAGGCTGAGTGAAAACGTAAGAGGTTTTCTGATTCTCCTTGCGATCTGTCTATGCAGCGCTCATTAACGGTGAAGTTGATGGGAGCTGTATGCATGCCATGAGAGGAGGATAATAAGCCTTGTAATCTCGATAAAGAGAGAGGGATTTTTACTAGTGATGTGTCATATATACTGGTGTGCAAATGTCTGTCTTATCGGCAGCCCAATAAAGAATTTATGTACCCAGGTCTCAGGTGCACTAAAGGACACATATGCCATACGGGTGGACAAAACCTATACCCAGATGGCTGGAAACAACTCCTCAGGAGCACCACTTGCAATATGGAGCATCAGATATTTGTGAAGACATGATTAGGAAAAGTTTCATCTGGGAAGATTTACTCAGGGATTATGAAAGGAGCTATTGCCTTCCTGCTGTCTCCACCAAATGTAGCCGATGGCCCATGACATGCAGTGGGGAAAGGCTGGGTCAATACGTCCTCCTCCAAGAGAGCCCTCCGGTACAGCCAGCGGGGAATACCCCATAACTTTGTCTCTGGGTCATGCAGATGGGCTGGGAGAAATTGTAGTTCAAATCTGACTTGGGTTGAGTAGAGATTAAGGATTTCTGCCAGTTTTATTTTAACAGACATAGTGGAGAAGAAATTTCAAGACCCTGTTTTCCTTTGCTGGAATGCAAACAAGTTAAAACCAAGTGAAACCTCAAATTTCTACTTTAAATCAAATGCTTGCCTTGGAAGTCAGGTACTTCTTACACCCTTCTTTTCAGCAATTCAATATATCGTTATTCTGTCAAATGGTTCTCCACATAGTTATATTGCCTTCAGAAAACAAACAAATTCACCAGACAATCTAGGTCCCTTATACTGATACATAATCTCCCCTTTCAACAGCTGCAAATGAATGACAAGTTGTCAGCACTGAGCAATTAGTGTGAGACATTCAGTAACATCCATACAGCAAAGCACAAACGTCCAGCTAGTTTTACTAAACTAGAAGCTGTATCAGCACCTGACAGTGCATATCAATATTTCATATTGATACAGCAGACGTCATCTAATGATCTCCAGGCAATAACGGTTTAGATTTCACAGCCCCATCTGAGCTATGAGTCAGTGTTGACCACCTCTTAAGTTCGGAACTGCACAGCTTTCTGAAACAAAAAGCAATAAAATAGGTAAACTTCTAGCCCTTTTAGCTATGCACAAAAATTTAAAAAGGAAATCTTAAAAAGCTCAACCTCCTGGGGGACATAGAGAATACTAAAATCCTGTCCTAAGGACAGAGAAAAAAAGCTTCAAAGTTAAAGCCTGCGGGGCGCATATGTTTCCAACCTGATCATCTGAGATTTCCGAAGTGGCACATTTTCCACAATAACCTAGATTTTAACCCCTCCACTCCCTGTGGGTAAGAGGTAACCTGATAACTTGCCACCTTGCTCTGATGTAGGAGACTCCTACCCTGAATCCTGCTTTGACATACCACCCTACCCACTGCAAAAAAAGAATGGGATACAGATTCCTAAGGTTGAAACTACCTATCTTGTGACAGATTGGTACAGTGTACACCATCACAGATTGTGATAGTGGAGGCTACCCTGGGGTGCTGCTTTCCTATCCCTGTGAAATGGTCCACTCCACTGCCTTCCCTTAAGTCAAGGGCAACGGTTCTTTCCTTGAGGTGTGCAATGCAGAACTTCCCTTACAGCTATTTAACAGCCAGGTGTTTAGGACAAGCACCATGGTGTGCTTGTCCTCATTTCATCCAAAGGTCTGCCTTTTATAGAAAAACCTTCAACAAACGGCTGGACAGAACACTTCTGGTTTTCTTTTTAGTTACAAAAAAAAGCCTAAGGAAAGGATTACTGACAATAAAGCAGAAACACAGCAAAATTTGAAATTATAATTCTATACACACTTCTGAAAGCCTCTTTGGCTTTCCTCTTTGTGCTCTGAATGGCTCTCAAGATTGAATTTAATTCAGTGAAACAAATCCAAAAGTGCCAGGAAAAAAAAGAATCAACTTTCTCTTTGGTTAGAATAAAAATTGTACACACGTAATTCTTGATCTTCATTAATTCCATGGGCAGGCATACAAGCTCCTAGGTGTTAATGAGACTTGCCAGTTTGGGTGGACTGTAGAAGTCTAATGAAATGTCAAATGAGCCCACTTTGGATTTTCACTAACAGATTCTTCCAGCAGCAAAGTTTGGTGATGCATCCTAACAATCCTTTCAAGCCCTGGGGATGTGGAGCAAATCATTCTTCTGGACTGGAATTATGTTACTGGCTTGCATGGTCAGTGCAACTTGTAGAAACTAATGCGAGGGAAAGAATATCCAAATCCTTCCTCCAGAGTTACCTTTTCCAAATCTAAATTCTATTTCATTTTTCCTCAGTTATATACAACACTATCCTCTGTAGCCTATGATGGTTTCCATTAAAAAGTGTATAAAAATTACCCCTCCAGAAAGCATGCTTCCAGATCTACTGAAGCTTTAGAACTTGTGTCAGGGTCTGCTCTGAATCACCTTCATGCCCGATCACTTAGTAAAACAAGAGAGTTCAGGTTCTTCATAAATCCTAATTCACTGTCAAATGCCTGCTAGGCTTTTTCTTATTCTTGTGTGCAATACTAGGTGCCAGATCAGAAACTCACAAAATTGGATCCTTAGGACATGAAGATATGCTATGGTAAATTCTACATGTTTTCTTTTCAAGTTTCCCTTTAAGAAGAAAAAATTACAAAAGAAAATAAAAGATCAAGGGTTTCCAAAAAGAAAAGTACTGAAAAGTTAGACAACTAAAAAATTGATTTGTCTTAATATAAAATTTTTAAAAGACACATAATATTTTCAGGGAAGGAAGCACTTAATGACACCAACTCTGTAAATATATCTTAGTTCTGGATTTCTGAGTCCCAAGGGTGGAAGTCAAGAGCCAGATTAAATGATCACTATATTAAGTCCAGAATGAAATTCCACTGTTTTTAAACATTAAAAAAAAAAAAAAAAAAGTATAAGTATCTGGAGCAAAGCCAGCCTAATATAACTTCATAAGTGACAGGTGAAGGAGAGCCACACTTGACAACTTTATGACCATCTTTGGGCCAAAGGTGCCTTTCTAAAGGAAGAAGGATTTCATTAGTTTTCCTTAAATCAAACCATGATAAAACAAAGAGAGTGGCAATGCAATGGATTTTAAAACTGCAGAAGTTACTCTCCCCGTACATGCATCCCTACTGCCTGCAACATGCTCAGGAAAAAATTAAGCAGCCCTTCTTCCTTCTTCCTACTGCAGCACAATTCTCCTCATTCACAATCATTATGTTCTGAAAGCAAAATCCGCTTTTGAGACACAACATTTAAGCAAGATGTTAACCAAAGAAAAATTTAAGACAAAACCAGAAGTCTTCTTGATCACCCTTAAAATGTTTCCTTTTATTTTCATGAAGAATATGTTTAATTTACTACTGCATACTGTCATGCTAGCAAGGCTATTGATCCTCAGAAATACAGAATAGAGCACAGAGAGGATGCTACCATTCATTAATAATTCACTAACAATTCACATTTTCCATATGAAAGGAAGACTTTTAAACTTCTCCATCCAAACCTGAGGTGGCATTGCACTGACAGCATCTGGCATGGCCACACATTGAACTTGTGACACAGCAAGCGTCAAGCCTGCATTAAAATTTTAGGAAAAGCCTTGAGCACTTTCAGTGTATCTGCTAAATTATCCCACAACTCGTGCTGCAGCTCCAGCCTTCTCCAGCCGAGGAGCAATTTACCACCCACTTCCCCCAGCATGAGCTCTGCTGTTCTGGCCAGCAAGCGTGCATAAGACACGGAGTTAATGTCCGTATTTCCCAGAGAAAGTATGTAAGTGATTAGCCCCATTTACCCTGGTGTGCCTGAATCAAAGCCAACCAGGCACAGAAGCGTGCAGGTCATTTTGAGTGCCCTGAGCATCCTCATAGTCTGAAAAACAATGTAGTCCTGAGGGCTTAAACCTGTATTACACAGACAGTCGGTGACATAACCCATTTAGATCTAAACACCCTGTAGACTCGCTCGGGTCTGCTCCCTCACCACTACAGCACTCCTCTGATCTGAAACCAAAGCCGTTTCTCCAAATGAGAGCCTGATCCAGAAAGATCTGGAGCCAAAGGCATCCGCAGTTCAGACCTACCCAGATGGTGTCGTCTTGTCTGTACTGTTTCCAGTTGCGGCCGGTGTCGCTGAACATCAGTGTATAGCTGGTTACCCAGTCTGAGCTCCCGTACCTGCCCTGGGTAGCGACCGCGACAATCTCCACTCTGTCTCCCAGATCAACCTGGAGCCACTGCTGCTCGTTTGAGTCCAGCGGGGACCAGCCACCAGCTCCTGAAAGAGATTGGATAAAGATAATTCAGACGACAATGGCAACACGAGAAATTATACTTCAGAAGGAACCATGTTATTATTTCAGGTCATCACAGAGGAGTCTAATTCCTGAACATACAGTTGTTTGTTCATATTTTTGTATTAGGAAATATGCTACATGGGGTGTGCTTCCTTAAGGTTTTCTTAATTAACCTAAAGTTAAAAAGGATTTTTGAATTTCTAAGAAATTTTAAGGATGTCTATTCTTTATCAGCAGGACAAATTTCAGTGAGGCCCGTCCTCAGTCAAAAAAAAAAAAAAAAAAAAAAAAAAATCATATCTATTCCCTCCTCACAAACTTGTGCAAATCTTGGAATGCTGATTTCTAACTTCTAATCTGCTTTGACATTTTCTTTTTTGTTACACTTTGAAAGACATGCAAAAATATTAGTTATCTTGATTTGCACCCTATTAAGTATTTGAAAGAATGGTTTAGTTACCGATTGTAAATGCACTTCAGATAGTACGTTGTAAAGCTAGAGACCACTTGATTGAACAACTTCACGCTGGAAACTAGCCTCTTCCTTACACAAGATGCTTGTTAAGTGAACATGTATTTTATCTTAAACAAAAGAACAAACAAGATCTTCATAAGGACAAAGATGTGTTGCCAATTATCAGTTTCCATGATCCACTTCTCTATTCCGGAATGGAGACTTCAGAAGTCACGATCACATGCAAGCTGATAGCTTGTAACTCGTGTTTGTCCTTTAAAAGTAAAGGTATGTACTAGCCCTTGAATTCTTTTAGAGATTAAACAGGCTCATGGTAACACCAAGCCCATGAAACACAGAACCACAACCACTGTTTGAATTTCACCGCTTCACTTATTACAGTAATTGTGAGCTTATGATTAAAAAGGCAAATCCTTCCAGACTGGAATATATTATTTTATGTTCTCTTGTTTTCTTTTACACCCTTAAATCATAGATTTATTTTCTTTTACCTTGTTTCTACTTGCAGACATTTATTCTCCATATACACCCAGCGTACACTTCAGCCTTACAAATAAGCGAACAATGCAGCTATGAAGAACACAGAAGCCATTAACAAAGTATCCAAAGCAGCAAATTTTCAGGCTGTCACTGCTTCTGCAACCCATCATCTTCTATGCTTTGCTATTATTAATGAAGTTTACAAATGCACTTCTGTGTCATTACAATGAACAGAATCACATTGGGAAGGAAAGGGGGAAATACAGAGTTGAGAGTAAAGCATTAACAATTCTTCAGGTAAACTACAAGAATGATTCCAAATATGCGTTTCCAAAGAAAAAGCATCCCTAAACTTTGGTTATAAGTAGCTGGGTTTACCTTAATATCTCAGTCTTATTAACTGATCTGTCTCAAAGCTGCTCCATGAATAGTTTATTGAAGTGAACTGAGTTGAAAGATCAATAGATGTGGCTTATATCAAAGAAGTCAATTTCAATAACTTTGCCCTTTAAAAAAATTCTTGATTTTCCTGGACCACATTGGATTTGCCAAGTCACATTTGAAATGCCTTTGTCTAAGAATAGGTGTTACATTTTTGATTATTTACAGTTCATTAAACTAAGATTTAGTCCCAATTCCTGAAACAGAAGTGTGTTTATTCCATTGCTAGAATTGAGTATCAATCCCTGCTCCCCTGGATGACTCAGTCTTCACTTGTCTACCAGAAGTCTCTAGGGAAAACAGTTTGAAAGCAAACTAATGCATGCTGCTTGCTAGCACCATGCTTTATTTTTACCTTTTTCAGTCACAACAGAAGTCTTCATCGTCATTGTGATTATTTTACCTGCCTTAAATAGAATACTCTCCCCTATGAGCATGCCATGAAAGACCTAAAAAGAATATTAGGAATTTCATTACTCAATTCTTCTCTGTCTACTTCATCTCTCTCTCTTAATGCCATACAGATACATAGCTTAGAAAAGACTGTAGTACTTCCTGCTAAAAATCCTTACAACATTTCTTCCCCCCTCTTTTCCTTTTCTTATTTTAAATGCCATATAAAGAATGTTTCTGTCTGGCTTTTAAGATACAAGCTATATCACTGTGTTCCAAGACAACAAGCTGCATATTTCTCTTGCAGAGAATTGAGACTAATGTACACAGGACCCAAAGGAAACCTTCCTTTAGATTGTAATATCCAATATCTGAAATAGACTGTGAAACACTATAGTTGCTGCTTTGTTTACAGTTTTATTCCAGGAACTGGCAGGACACAGAAATTCAGTTCAGAAGTTCTGGTAGGTCTGTCGCACAAAGTTGTTCCCTTCAACACTCCAGAGAACTTATTATAGATGTTTTCAGTAAATATTAAAACAAAGGTGGGCACTTTCATCTTTCCTTCATTGTCTCTTCAATCAGTCTTTCTACAACATAAAAAACAACAACTAGATGGAGGAAAATCACTTACTATAAGTAATTTGTTTGATGTTTCCCATTTAAAAAAAAAAAAAAAATCTTTCCTTTCTCTGTTCTAGTTTATATATAAAGTTCTTAAGCCAAGCTTATTACCACATGTACTTTCCAGTAGTTTGTGAAACATCATAACTAGCATCTACTCTACGTAGTTTATGCTCTCTCCCTTCTGCTGCTAGAAGCGGCAGAAAGGTGTTATGCTTTCCACAAAAGTATTTTGCTTTACTATGCACTGCTATTTTCCAGTTTGAGCACAGCACAAGTTTATCTTTTCGAAGTAAGTCAAACAAATGATACACACTGAATGGAAATTTGGGAGATCTGTGGTGAGTTTGAGCTCTCAAATCACAGATTACACGACATCTCTGAACTGCATATCTCTTCACACGAGCACATTTGTCTGTCGGGAGTGTCAGTCTACATGTAAGCACTGCATGACACAGCAGTGACACCTACTCGTGGCATAACCTCTCCAGAAGCTCGTCTTGCAAGAGAGATGTTATTGGTTACAGACTATGTCTTTGCAGAACAGCAGCTGTTTCATACACCTTTCCCATAGGAAAACAAATTTTGTATTTCCCTCTTCCAAACCTTCCACCATTACCATTTCCACAGATGGACAGTAATTCTACTGACTTGTCAGAATGACAGTTAAAACCCCTGCAACAGCAAAGCTGCATTGGCTGCGTGACTGAGGGCAGAACTAAAGCTTTTCCCATCGGTCCTCTCTCACTTCTAGTAAAGGATTAAGCAAACACATAACTTCTTCTTACTTTTGTGGGTATCCCAAATCCTCACCAAATACTGCTGTGACTGCCAAAAATCAGTAAATATTCTTTTTCCTCCATATTTGCTCTCTTACACAGAACAGGTGGCACAAGGGATACTGGCATCTTTTTCCAGCACAATCTGTGTCTGCACATTTCTTTTATGCATATCATTCCTTATAGTGTGTCACACCCCACCCCATACGTTTTTTAGTAAGTAGCAAAAAAGCACATCCAACATATAGCGACTCTTCTACAGCCATTTGTTCCTCTACCCACCAGTGGTGTTCACCCTGGGGAACGTTTGTCAGGGCAGGCCCAGGACAAGAGAAAAGAACATAGGATGCAAAGGCTCTAATAGGCAACAAGCAGGACTACTGAAGACACAATATTTACAGGACATCAACGCCTTTGAACAGATACAAGCATAACCCTGACACCATTTTCCTGCAGTTGGGCACAAGGAAATTGAAGAGGACTGCAAATCTTTTATTAATAGTGTGGCATAAACATAAAACAGACAAAATGTGGCTCTGATTACACCCACCAGATCTGTACATTCGTTTTTAGGTAATCTGGAAAGTACTGATGTATGAAGATGCTACATTGCCTCTCTTACAAGAAAACAGGAGAGGACGCTCAAAGTCAACACATGCTTGGCACTTTGTATGCTCCTCAGACATGATGTTGTCATTTCCCCATTCTGCCCACCAGGTTCCCATTGGCGTTGATAGGATTCTGTGCATTGCGAAAAGGCTACACCATCATTCCTCGCAGTTCACACATTTCACATTTTCTGCAGATCATTTCAGGGGAGAGGTTCAACGTGGTATGGAGAAAATGTCCTAGTGGAGAAACAGTACTACAGGAATAGGATACATTGCTCGTATTCTCCATGGCAACAAATTATAATGCTAGAAATATGAGGAGAACAAAGATCAGATGGTTTCTCAGTTGGAGACCCATATGACTGCAAGAAATACGTTCAAATACTTTTTTTCTTTTTCAGACCATTTGTACATTTTGCCATAATTATTCAAGAAATTGCACTTAAGCCCAGTGTTATGCAGTCAATGTTCCTTGATGTTCCACAGGGCTGCTCAGGATGCCCATACTTATTTGTAGTTTATTAATATGAAGCAGAGGGAATGCTTGTTTCCATCCTACAGTGCCTTACAAACAGCTCAACTGGCTTTATATTGTGCCACAAACTCTTTTGCTGAAACTAAGTGCTTTCCTGCTGCAGAATTTTACTTTAATGCCCAGATCAAACACTTCCTGGCCACAAAACAAGTTCCTTTTGACATTATATATGTTTTGTATTCCTATACATAATTACCTATACTGACTACTCAGGCTGAGAGCTAATAGAGAACTGAAAAAGCTCAGTTGATACAGTCATATTGTAGTAATTTTCTTATTCTTTTTCATTATTTATTTACTGTAAACAAAAAAGCTGATTAATCCCTCTCATGGGTAAGTAATATATTTCATACCTCAGAAGCATGTTTATCAAGATTATACTAACTGCTTTACTCTTACCAGTAGAGATTTACCAGCATTTTAATTGAACGCTTTTAGCAGTTCATACAAAGCTTTACTCACGGGTAGTTTGCGTGGGGTTTTTTTTTAATGGCACATTTCACTGCTGCAGGCCTTTTTTTAAGCAACAGCCTTTCAGTTATTGTTAACTGTTCCTGAATCAACTTGATGAATTAGAACTTTCTATTGATGTAGGTCTGGATGGTGTTTTATAAATTCATCTTCACCTGTTGTATTCATATTTACATTAACAAATATATTTATCTGGTTTTCTACGTTGAGGCACTGTTACTTGCAGCACTGTCTTATCAATTACAAACAAAGCTAAGCCAACTCATCAAACATTATCAGAAAGCCATGGCACAGTCCTTGTTAGCAAATATTATTGCTTGTAAATATATCTACTGTTTGCATTCAACTGCCAGCCAAAGAAAGCTCCTTCAGCCACCATCTACCACTGCTTGCTCCTCCAACCCAAGATGAAGTACCTGTATGAATTCTGTTGGCACTACATCTGTGCTTTTCTACAAAAGTAGAACAACAAAAGAATTAAGCAAGGTAGAATTTAGCTTCTAGGTCCCTGTGTTGGGCTTAACTCATCAGTCATCACATAAGCCTTCAAACATGAAATAAAAGTTGCTGAAACAACTTCCTTGCTTAGGGCTCAGTTTCAATACTCTGTTTTCCTGTTCCCATGATTTGTGCCAAAAGATGGCGTGGACCTTACCAATGCGATACTGTATGTCTAAAAAACTAGAATACCTTACACCCCTCTATATGGCAAAACTACTCTAGCACCGCTAAATAAGACCTACTTCATTTTCTGCCCTTAAATTGCAATAATTTTCAATTTCTTTTAGATATTGTTAATATCACTTTAAAATATAGTACAGCCAGAGCTTGACTTGCAAT
Source organism: Fulmarus glacialis (assembly GCF_000690835.1). Lineage (NCBI taxonomy): Eukaryota > Metazoa > Chordata > Aves > Procellariiformes > Procellariidae > Fulmarus > Fulmarus glacialis. The sequence goes on along the minus strand of NW_009197528.1, from coordinate 71,945 downwards.
AATATTGACTTTGAATCTCTTCCTCTTTTCTGCAGGTAAAATTAGTCATTAGAGCCATTCGTAAAATCGCGTAAGCACGTCTATTCACTGTCCCAGCTAGCACTTGGAGACAAAGGCAGAGCAAACTCAAATATCATGCTCAATGTTTACAACTTTCTTTTACAACTTTTTACGTTGAACAGCTGCCATACCACCTTTTACTTGCTGAGGAACTCTGGTTCAGGAGTTTAAATATGATCTAGTAACTCCCATCTAACACTTCTCTAATGATTTCGCAACTCCTTATCATTTAGTGCCACGCATCTAAGAGAGAGCTCTTTACTGTCTTTCTGTAGATTTATCAGTGTTTCATTAAAACAGACGTTTCAGAGATTATGTTTAAGTAGGAAAATTCTCATTTGTTTTCTACTAATATACTTTCTAGTGTTTCTGATAATGAAAATCATATGTAATCTGATAATAAAGGGCTTTCCTCTTTTTGAGGCTCTAACCTGGGAATAAGATGGGAGCCAACAACCCAAATTTGCAACGCAGTGTCAAATGATGTCCTAGATACTGCCAACTTCTCTTTTCTGATACCAAGTTTGATCCTAATAGTTTCACTTTGTGTGTGAACTCATTATCCGGGCCTCAAACATTCCTCATTGCAAATGTCTGCAAAGCTTTTTCATCCATTTTCACTATTTCTGCGGAGTTGTGTAATCATCGAATTCCACTGGAACTTTAATATCTAGTTGCTACTAGCTTTAACAAGCACCTATATTTTAGAATAGGGTCTTCAAGCCTAATGACCTTCAAGCTCTAAAGATTATGGGAACTCTCTTCAAAGGCAAAAAGACTATCTGAACTTCCTGCAGGATGTTTCTACAAGAGAAGTTTCACAGAAAGCTTCACATTCAATAGAAGTTTTCTATAATAGAGGGAGGAATTGCTCCTAAAAGAGCTCTCACAGAAGCATAAACTAACGGCTCTATTCAACTTGGCTCTGAATGTACTGCATACAAACAACATTAAAAGTTATTCTTTGTAAATGTAATTAAAAATAATAGTTTAGGCATTTCATACTGCAACCTTACCATCTCGCCTGTTGAGCTTTGCAAAGCTGGGACTGTGAGTACTGAAGAGCTCAGAGGAACTGGTAAGGGCTGTTGAAGGTAAGGGAGATACCAATGCATCATCACAATTATCTAAAAAAAAAAGAAAAAAAAAGAAAACATAAAGAGGTCATCATCACATGAGCAAACAAATAATGCCAACTTGCGCTATCTCGAGATAGTGTTTGTTTCTACTTAGTAGACAGAGACTGGAGAAAGAGCACACTTGTGTTTGAATTCACTTGCAAGACTGAAATTTACCCCCCAGAATGACAGTCTGGTGGGATGGCAACTGGATGGGAGCTGTTGTTAAAACATCAAATACTTGAAAAGCTTGAAAATATTGTCCTTTCAGAGAATGCAATTTGATGATCTACCCTTCTTCCTTCATTTCTTCCCCAAGCTCACTCACATATACAAATTAGTTTTGTTCACTCAAATGAGTAGTGCACTATGTCTTTCCCCTCTTACTTTCACATCCTCATCAGAGGACAAATGGGCTAGGCTAACGCTCAAGTTGAATTTTTGAGCCCATAACGTTTGAATAAGGATGGGATTAGGTAAAGTAAGTCTGCTCATTACAATGCTGTCACATACACACTCAAAAACACAGTGTGAGGTTTCAGTAGGGAATAACAATAATAATAAAACCCTCTCATTTTTAATTGAATCTCCCATGGAGCAAACATGGATCTAATTACTGGAAAAGTCCTGCAGGTTAGCAGGATCTCAGGCACCACAGCGTTCTCACACTCATAGAGTAAATATACAATTTGCAAGGATTGGGGGGGGGGAAGTGAGCGGGGCAGGGAATAAATCATCAGTGATATTTCAGGGCTACAAAAGGCAAGGAATAAAAGCAAAAATTACTATAAAAATTATAGTTATGACAGCAAATTTAGACTGATCTAAAACTGGGTGATACCTTTCCCACAATGAGCCAGATTACACTAAAATATTTCTCATCTCTTTCTGGAATGGCTTTCCACAAAAATATCTGGGCTGTTCTAATCAAAATCCATCTCTATATGAAAAATCAGTGTAATCAATATAATTCATATCAATGCATTGACTGATGGACCTCAAAAAACAAACTTAAGTACGAAATCCTTTCCGTCTCTTGGATTACCATCAATAAAAAGGCCTAACAAGATCTGCGAGTTAGACAAATTAAGGACAAGTATGCCACTGATGTTTTGACCATGAGGATAATTAGCCAACAAAACAAGTTACCAAGGTCATGAGCAGATTCTCGATCACTTACAGCCTTTGAGTCTCAAAGAGAACTTATGATGGCAATGCAGAAATACCTGTGGAGTGTCATGCTCCCTGCTACACTGAGATCAGGTCATAGTTGTTCTGTCTGGACTTAAAAAAAATCTGTCAGTTAAAATGAGGCTCTTAAATTCAGTGTTACTTGTGACCTGAACAGTGATTTAAACAAAGATCTCAAATGGCAAGTACATTGGGGCACCAAACTCACCCAAAATTCTGCATTCTATAAAACCCAGTGGAGAGGTTGGGAACCTCTCAAACGGAGGTTCAAGATCTTAGCAACAAATCTACATGACTATTCAGCATCACTTAAAACCTGAAGTTGAAAATAACTGAATGCAGAGATTTCAATTTAAATAGCGTCTAGACAGCTGGCTCTCTTCAGTTCCCTGCAGTTGCTCCTGGACCAGGAGAGAACTCAGCACATCAGCCTGTGATCCACAAGTTGGCCATGACAAGAGTCACAGTAACAGTCTTTGGATTCTCACTGTTCCCTGATGGTATGATGGGATACCTGCTGGGACACCAAGTGTCTCAGCACAACAGCAGGTGTAAACAATTTCAGAGCAATGCATTTAAGGTGTTCCTTGGGATCTCTGAAGGCTCCAGCCTGGGAAGTGACAATTAGCTCTTCTAACTACCAGATGCTTTGTCTACATTTCCACATCTTTTGTTTCCATCCCCAGACACGCTCACCTGGATCTCTGCTACTACAGCATTACATCAGTTTCACACCAAATTCTGGGATCCTTATTTGGTTTTCCTCAACAAAAAAACCACTACTGCCAGGGATCTTCCCTGAATTCATATCTAACTATAAAACATGTTATTTTAAGGCTTTAGGATTTAGGACAGCATTAACAATTTGGAGATAGTTCTGAGAGCGCTAGGATCAACTTCACACAGTCCAACTTCTGATAGATAAGAGAGTAATGATTGATTGACTTGACAGTGCAAGCAGGAATTTCCTCCCAGTAACGTTGATTCTTGAATGGATTCTCTGACGAGATGCAAGGTCACTCTTCTGCCTTTTCCTCAGCCAAAATTCACCTTGCAACATTGGAGGTTGCACCTGACAGCTCTACAGGCACAGACCTACAATGCAGGACGTGGCACAGCTTTTACATACCAAATGAAATTTCAAAGTACAGTACAGTAAAAAGCTTAGGACGCATCAGTCAACTTGTACATGCACAACAATCCAGATCACATGCAGAGTAGCTCTGATGCATCCCTTGTCAGAGACACTACACATATGAACCGTACAGATTTGAGACTGATATCTCTTTGTAAAACTTAGCTGAAATAGGCCATGGGGTTCAAAAAGGTAGGATGTGCACATAGAATGAGGATCATCCCACAGGCCCTCCTTCCATGAGAAGGCAGAATTAAAAAAAAAAACAAAACAAAAAAAACACCAAAAAAAACCCCAAAAACCTCCTCAACACACACCTCTCAAGATTACAAAACACTCTAAGAAAGGCTGTTATTATCATATTTCCTTTTTTGATGGGTGCAAACAAGAAAGAGATGAAACATTTTGTGCTTGTGCGAGGTCAGAGAAGACCCACAGTAAAACCAAAAGCAAAGCCAACGTATCCTGATTCCCACCATACAGTCCCAGCACACACATTTCAAGAGACTTCATCTCCCTCACTTGGTGTGACAGAAACAGACCTTTCTTCCAGCTGCTCCCAGGTTTCTAGTTTCTGACCCTACTCTTTTTACCTTGGCAGTTTGCCTGTCAGAACAAGAACTTTGCTTCTTTGAGTCAGCTACATCATATGTCTATTAAAAACATGGTTTTTAAAGAAAATTCCACACTGCAGAATCATTTAAAACAAAACAACTGAACACTCACAAAGAAAAGCGTTTACTAGCCAGTTGTTTTCTCCTATATTTCCTTGTCGACCAGATAATTAGCAAAAAAAAAAAAAAATCATGAAAAAAAGTGTCTAATTATACCTACAAGCCATCTTCTTCATGCAAATCACATAACAATACAGATGTTGACTTGCATTTGAGAAACGGGTGCTGACCTTGACTATGCTGAGTTCTGAGAAACATGCAATTATGGATAGCATTTACAGTGTCATGTGTATTATCAGAATTGTCATCAGCAATCTTGCTTCCGAAATGAACAAAAATATTTACCTGTATCAGCTTGATTTTTCTGATTTTTATTCACTTTTGAAAATAATGATAAATTAACAAAAAACAAATGAGAAACTCACCAACCTATTATGAAGTTGTTTGGTTTATTGGTTTTGATTCTTTTCTTGTAGCTTTAATTGCCCTCCAGGTAAAAACAAAGAAATCTTCTCTCCCCCTTCCCCCATGTATTTTAATTTTGTCCAAAACCATGTCTTTTAAAACACAAATATAAATGTTATTAGTTCAAAAGCATCCAAGTGAGATTTAGACACTAAAACTCTTGGGCTACTTTGAAACATGCCAGATAATACCAGCGTTAGCAAATAGTCCATAAAATAGTGAATTTCAGAAAAGGCCTTTTGCCCAAATATCTAGTTAAGCTCTGTATTTTGTGAAGGCCTTCAACACCTGTGACAAGTATGAAAAAATAACTGAGAAAAATGTATCCAAGACCTAGAGAGACAGGATTTCAAATGCTTCTGAAGTACAGCAGGCTTCTGAATATATGACCAAAATTGAGTTCGCATAGAAATCAGAGATTCAGCCCAACCCAAGAATTTTACTAATTCTTCTAACAAATGTTTTACATCGGTGTTGGCATGGCATGATCCAGTTTATAACTTTCTTCAAGCTGGAGATAACATCAGCGGCAGCAACCAATATGAATTTAGAAGATTTCTGATTAGTGGACATTGAAGATATTTAGAAAGCCATAAACCCCCAAAACCCATCGTGATCACACTAATGTTTCTTTCACCCTATCCTTTGAAGGGGCTCAATCCCTAGAATGCAGGCAGGGTTGTTACTAGCCATAACCAAGACGTGTTGACAAACCTGTCCTGCTGCTACTTCCCTTGTCCACTTGAAGAGTCAGTGGGACAAAACACATTGATTTCCACTTGTGAAGGCCATCCAGGCCATCACTAACATTTCCTTAATGAAGGCTTTGATGAAGAGGACACGATCAGTGAAAGATCAACAATCCTTTGGCTCCATGGATTTCCCATACATCAAATTTGAACTGCTTTTAGTAGTGCTGTACCCTCACCGAGACAAATTTGTAGAAAATCTTTGACTGTGAAGCTCACATTACTTCTACCTGGTAGTATATTGTTAGTCAGGATTTCTTATCCGTATGATGAGTAGTGCCATACTTACGCCAACAACCTCATATCACCGTAAATAGAAAATATTTGACAAGCCACAGTAAGACTGTGGTCTATGCTGCAGCTACTCTATTAGCAACCATAAGCATCATGAAATAGTCATAAATACCACAAGACAGAAGTATCCAGAGTAGGAACATGGGACTAGTATTGCTCAACAACGCAACCGAAGTAAAGGTAGGGAACAGGACCCAGCATGCAAACTATTAAGAGAGCAAAATTGCCTCCTCTTTGCAAAAATATACAAATTAGAGAAGATGAAAAAGAAGAGAAAATTATAACCCAGAAATTGATGTCGGTAGGCCTTACAATGGAGTCCAAAAGAGGAATTCAGAAGAGGCTAAGTGACACGCCTCCTACATCATCCCACATAATAAAGGCTTTTTAAGGTAAGATAACTGCCTCCTGTAGGTGTTTTTCTTCAAGTACACAGGGCCTGGCGCATCAGCAAAGAGCTCCCGGGTTAGACCTCGCTTATACATCTCTGCTGACCCAGACACAAGTTGTACAATGAGGGCAGGAGTGCTTGTGACCAGATGTGCAAGCCCTTGCCCAAACCACAATCCCTGAGCTTCAGAGATAGTTTAACAAGGGCTTCACATAATCCCATAGACCTTTTGCCCACAGCTTGCTATTTAAATGTAGATATATCTATTTTATAGTAAACAAGAAAGATATTTCAGGGTAAATCAGTGGCCTTGTAGCTTCCTCTTGGAGGCCTTTCTTGGAACTTAAAAGTATTTTATTTAAGTGGGACTTTTGTTGCCAAGATATAATTTTATTCATTATTAAAATACCAGCAGAGTTACAGATGGTGCTGAAGTTAAATTGTGTGCATCATTTTGATTGCAACTGTAAATTGTCTCCGTACTGGGATTTGAAGTTGAAAAGATTCACTGGTATTTATAGGCTAGATAAAATTCCTCTTAGCATTACCCACTTAATGGCATACTTTGTTTTAAAGATGTAAACCATGCATTTTGTACCACGCCTCTAACAGGGCTCAGGAGTGACAACTCACGCCTTCCATTCCACTTCATCTGTTTTTCTCCTGCCTTCTGTAGCTACAATTCTCCTTTGCAAAGACGAGAAATAAATATTTGGATTTACTGTGGAAATTAATATTCCACCTTTACAGTCCAATGAGGTGTATGAATATGGGAGAAGGAGGAGCTTCTGTGAGGGAAAAAAAATACACACAAAAGAAACAGGAAATGCAGTAACACAGAGTATGGCTACAGATTTGGAAGAGATTGAAAGATGATTTCCATATCAAGAGTCCCTACACAAAGCATCTCACCAGGACTACTGCATAGTACTAGGTTCTACTACCATGAATATTTCGGTAAGTGATTCTTGGAAAGATGAAGAGAAAAAAAGGACAGTTTTTCCATAAAAAAAAATTCCTTCTTTTTTTCCTTTTTTTTTTCCCTAGAGACTGGCTATACCTACATGCAGAGCTGTGAATTCCACCTGTTAGCTAAAAGGTGTGGCATATTTTTCGAGATATAAGACACTAGAGAAAGTACTTAACAACACAATAACATTCCTTTTCCTTTCCTTACTGTACTGAGGAACAGAGCAATCACATTACACTTGGGCTTATGAAGCCAAAATGTGAGTTTCAAATAACCATCAATGCATCTCCAGTAAACTAATATACAGAAGCTATACTTGTTTCAAGAGGGTCAAAGAACATCTGACAAAGCCAATTACCAACAAAAATTAGTTAAAGAAAAATGGCCTTATGTTTAAGGAATGAATATTCTCCAATTCTGGCTCTGTCATAGTCCATGTCATTTAGGTGAGTCATAACGTCTGCCTCTACAAAATGAAGGTACCCTTCACTTTATCTTATACTATGTGCTTTTCATTAGATCACAGGCTTTTTTTTTTTTAAGACAGGAATGAGCTGTTGCCAATGAACAGCAAATCCATCACAGAAACCCATTGAATAAGAGGATAGTCTGACATCTCAACAATTACTGAAATCATTGTTATTTTTATGTGGAAAAGAAAAAAAGGCCACATCAAAAGCATGTGGTGACTCAGCTTGTCAACATTTATATTCCAATGAACAAACCTGCAAAAGCATGTCATTGTCCAAAGCTGTGATTTATTCTCAGCAGGTGTAACAGCAGTTGTCAGGGGTTCTTACTACTTCCTACTCAGAATATAATGCTTCTTGTGCTTATTTGTCTTTTCCTTCCATGTTTGTGAGATCCTGCTAATTTAAGAGTGCTCTGATCTTTGACCTGAGATCATAAAGCTACAAACCTGACCCAGCGGGTGGAACAGGTTTTATATCTGAAGTTTGCCCTTTTGACATGTAACACACTTTAGTGGACAGACAGTATAAATCCCTTCAATCCATGGCAGGGCAATATATCCAGAGATTGCCCTTCTGTACAGGAAAACACAGAAGACTGATTTTGTCAGCTCAGGGCAGTTTTTGCTATGTTACAAAAAATACAATCCAAGAACATAGAGGCCCTTCGTTATGACCACACGGCATCACAAGCATCTTTTTTATCCTGGCCTACATAAGACTTGTTACTTGTGCATTTCAAACAAAGTAGTTGATATAGTCTGAAGATCAAGACTGCCTTTTAAAGTTTCAGGAGTTTTAACAGGACTCACAAAAACATAAACTTAATGTCCTTCAAAAGTATCAGATTTTGCTACAAGCATGCCCTATTCACCAGAGGTCATCACTGAAGGAGGAGTTCAGGACTCCATCAATTTAACCATGGATTCAAAAAAACAGAACAGCGTTTGCCTTAAAATATCATAATATATACAATCAAAACAATACTGAATTTGCAGAAAAATATGTTAATGTATATGCACTCATCAGCAAGGCTGCCAGGCTCATTATTAGAGGAAAAACACAAGAATGATCAGAGGCAGCTGGAGTGAGTTCAGTATAGGCATTCAGCAACATAAAATTAAAATGCAGAGGGGGTAAGGCAGATTTTCTGCTGATGTAACTCAGTGTTAAGATTGTTCAGGAATTCATTGGTGAAGCAGTTTTTCCAAGTTGTCTAAATAGAATTTTTTAAATGGGAATGTAAATACCTGTTTCAATGAGAATAAGGTTTATTGAAAAAAAAAAAAAAAAACAAAACAGGAGAGAAATAAAGACAAGCTTTCTGCACAACAATAGTATCAAATAGGTTATCATGCTGACTAGAACATGAAAACCAATTCAGGAGTGCTTTATCTGCAGGGGTGAGGGGTGTTGATCATCTCAGGTAACTAACACCATTGGGGAAAAAGAAATTCTTTTTCTAGTCCAATTGGGAAATAGAATAGCTTCAGCAATCTAAGTAGAACCATGCCACCTTCTACCGCCTGATATTCAGCTCAATGAGACAGAAATATAGTCTGACTACTTCTCCAAACTGGATGAGTCTTTCATACAGATTGACATCTATGCTATTCCCCACACCTTTAGTGACCTTCAAATTTAGCATGCTCACAGCAGCACTGCTGCAAACTTCAGTGGAGCATCTCAACACCAACTGCTTATCACCATCACAGCTGTGACCACAGACACATAAGCTCAGACTCTTAAGCAAGGACTCCTATTACTTTACTCTGCCTTTGTGGAGGTGCAGTGTGTTAGTAGGGGTACATTAGAGAGCAAAAACAAGAATCCTATTGCCATGGTGGGTTTCCTTTTGAGGATTCACACTTGAACCTGATTTCCATGAGTTCAGGGATGAACGTAAAAAGGAAAGTTAAGGGAGAATTAGCACTTTATAAGTTATTGTCTCCTTCTGCTTCCCCAGCACAGTACTACGGTTTCTTTGCAATGCTACAGTTCCCCCCCACCTTGGAGCAAGACCCATGAGTAACTGCATCAGTGTGATGACCCATTCCCATTCTCCCTCTTTTTAGCCCAACCGCCACTTCAGAAGGGCAATGAAGTTGGGCAACTTCCATCATGTAAGAAATTTGATCAGGCCTCAACTTTCTCATTCTCAAACAAGATTTTTCTGCTCTGGTTTTCCTATAGACCACAATGGAAAAGGGCTCATTTATACAGGCAGTCATTGCAAAGACTTTCAGACAATGCCATATCTTTGTCCGGTAAGGTTATTCTGTGCACATCTAAATTTACAGCTGCTATCTCTAAGCAAACAACAGAAGCAGCTAGAAAGGCATGGAATGTTGATGAATTTCACAGGCTTACCCAGGTAACAATGCACAGCAATTTAAAAGCCATCAATAACCAAGAGATTGTCCCTTGAATTTTCAAATCAATCATGGTCAAGTGAATTCAATTTTTATTTTTCTTTTGAATCTTTGGTGAGCTCATGGATAAAACTGATTTAAGGGAAAAAAGTACACAGCATGGGGCTCACTAAATATTTTCTGTTTAGAAGAGAACCTCTTCAAATTGTGTAACATGCAGGATGGCATACTGAAAAGCAACTATATAACTCTGAGAATTTCAGTGCATCCCGTAAGGCTGAGAGAATGTTCAATTTGCAGGCTGTGAGCAAGGATTAACAGAGATGAAGGTGGTAGTAAGTGCCCATGTACCACTCCATTTAAATGTAATGTCATTTCAAGGGATGATAAGTAATCATTTCATGTCTCAATAACCTCCAACAAAAATGCTTTATTTAGCCCCAAAACACCAATTTTTAAGACTCTTCTATGCAAGTTAATGGTTTAGATAAGGGACCGGATTGAAAAAAAGTTAAAAATTCCCATTCTTAAGCAGAGTGAATGCAGCTTTGATGTCAGGTTTAAAGATGAAAATTTCTGCCAGGCATTTCTTGGGGCAGCGTGTTCCCTCTTCATCAGTCACAGTGGCATTTTTAGTGCCACATGAGAAAAGAAACCTATAGATCTGCTAGACCGAACATGTTGTTGAATAAGCAAGAGAGTTTATACACAAATGTTGATTTTTCTCTCTAACTAACCACGATTATTTTGGGAATCAGTATTGAGACCCTCATGCTATAGTTTTTGCTACAATCTTACGCTACATTAGGCTCCAATCCCATGTTCTGAACAAGATCCATGGCACTAAATGATCATGGTCCTCAACATTCACATCACTACAGTTCTGGCCCATGACTTTAGACTCACTTCAGCATTTCTGTCATTGAATTTTCTTGTAAAGTGGAAGGCATTTCCTGACTCTCTGAGAAACTTTCACCACCCACTGACATTAAGCAAGTATAATGGAAGATGTTAGCAAATGTGAGGACATAGGACTCCCCAGCAAGCAGTCAGAAGACTGGGGCACACCATGAGGGTGATGGCAGCATCATCTTTCTCAGTGATGCCCTATCCATCACCCTCAAATCCAGTCCTAGAGCTGTTAGGAAAGATGAGCTTGAGGTCCAGACACTGAACTGGTAAAGATATTTTTAATTACCAGTTCAGTCACAGACCCATTCAGGATTTGAGCCTCGCTGAGCTCAGCTTTTCAAATTTATTATTTCCTGCCCTCATTAGTTAGGGCAGCAACAGTTTGAGGAAGAGATGTTTCTCACTCACGTAGAAAGCAAGGGCGAGAGGACAGAGGGTACAGAGGACAAGCTGAGGACCATGGGTGAAAACGCAGAGTTAGTCAGGACCCACAGGGACTACTAAAAACTGAACTTTATTTGCATGCACAAACAGTATCTTTCTCAGTCAATACTGAAGATGCTTTAGAGAATAGATACGTCCAAAAAGATCCATTATAAATGGATAATATTTATATTATCGATTAATAATGGATTCAGCATACATGTTCCCTTCATCCACATTGATGATGCTGTTTAATTCAGTATTCGGGAAAATCTGTATGAACCCAGGAACGTCTTTGACAATCCCAAAGAATAAGATTTTTTTCCTTAGTGGAAATCTTAGAAGCCAGCTAGGAGTGGTGGCGGCAAGGCCACACTTGTCATGCCTGGTTAGTGGCTTACTTCCCAGTCCTGTTCAAAATCAACTAGAAGTTTTATATGCAAAGATACAGACTTGATACAACATCTCTGCTAATTATCATGATAATTTGAACCCATCTAGTGTTTCCTGCATCAAAGATTTTCGAAGAGACAGATCACCGGTAGCGCTCCTGGATTTAACACAGAACACACGAGGACTGGAGGGTGGGGGAGAAAACTCTCATAACCTGTGCAAGTACACTGTAATAGAAAAAGAAGGGAAAAGGACATAACCAGAACATAGCAGGACTATTCACACTAGGGTTTTGCAAAATCTGTTCTGCAACAAGGTAACAAACATTAATAACAGAATTAAGAGGTAAAATACACTAAGGATGGCAGTGCATTATTTCTTTCACATGGGATTAAATAAAACCAGGCATTCTTCATTTTAAAAAATACAGTAAAAATTCAAGAAACTAAAAAAAACAAAGAGGGGAAATTCAACAAGATGGCAATTTCAATTTAAAGTATCGATTAATGTATCAGTTTAAAAGGCAGCAGAACTCTAGCAGTCAGCTACCTTTTATTTTGTCTAAAGAAGCCATTTTTCACCCAACAAGGAAAAAACGTTCACCTTCTATCAGTAGTCCTTCTTGTGATGAACTTTGTGTATGGAAAACAAAAAAGTCTCAATTAAAAAAAAAAAAAAAAACAACAAACCCAAAAAACCCGTGTTCCACTGCCCTCTGTCAAAAACAGTATACAAAACAGAACCATCTTTGTGAAGTTACTGTAAGGAGCCTTTGTAGATACAACTGTCAGACATGGAACAAGTTGGGTAATAATTTGATAACTTTATTTTCAGATATGACAAACAGACAAGTCCCCCAGGCTCCCTAATTGCTTGTCACTTTGTTTAGACAGATCCTACTCCTTCAATACTGAATTACTAGTTCAAATGCTTTCACATAAAATTATGGCTCAATCCAGGCATGCTTCCTTAAAAATAAAGAAACTGTATATGTTAGGGTAATAATCTTTTAAACACTGGGGAAAGCTCAGCTGTGTATTTTCTTACTGTCTTTAAACCAAATTCAGATCCTGCTTAGCTTTCTTCTGGTTCACATCCCACTTTAATACACAAACTCCCACAGGTTTTATCTCTTCAACAAAGCAATTAATAAAGCATGGCTCAAGCCATTAAAGGTTTATTTTATGCCCCTCTAAATCCCTTGAGATAAATAGGAATTGATGTTTATTTTGAGCCTTTTGAAATCTGAATCATTTCTGCAAAGTCCTGCAGCCCTGAAACTAAAATCTAATTACCTGCAAGTGTTTGCCATATAAGTATACATTCAAACTCACTCCCCTATGTGGCAAGCTTTTTAAAGATCAAAGAGTTACCTCTAGCCTTGAGGGTCCTTGTTTGAAAATGCACGTTAACATTTAATGGTGTCACACTCCAAAGCCCTGCACATTGCTTTGAAAACATACCCCTCAACGGTGGAAGTAGCTTTCCTTGCTACTAGCGCTAATCAAAGGGAGCACGAATATATCTTCAGAAGATCCATGGCCAAGGCCTCCACCCCAAGAAATGCAAAGCCCATTTGTCTCACAAGCAATTATCTGCAGCATCCTAACTCAGTACATCAGCCCAGTGAAAAGGTGCGAGAGATCTGTTCCCTTCAATTTTGCCCTGGAGGAGTCAACAACAAGCTCTTACTCCTTTTCTTGTCATTGAACAGAATCACTCATGAAACTCAGAATCGCAGAATGGTTGAGGTTGGCAGGGACACCCGGAGGTCATCTTGTCCAGTCTCCCTGCTGAAGCAGCGTCCCCTACGGCAGATTGCCCAGGACCATGTCCAGACTCATGTTGGTGCTGGTAAGGCTTTTCCTTAACCCTTAGGAGCAGAGAAGCAAGGTCCACTTTGTACGTTCATTAAATCTATCCTACCTTACAATACAACATGCCATTCAGGAATAAAGAAGCTCTTCCAGTCTCCTGATGGGCTGTAGCCTGGAAAAACTCTATGAAAAGCCACCTTCTGTGTCCTACTAAGCTGAATGGAAGTGGGAGAGCTTCAGATAAATTGATTCTCCAGGACAGAAGAAAACTTTAATATGATAACATCTCAAAATTTTTGTTTATATGATAATGCAGAGCATTAGACTAGAGAGATGATAGGGAATTTGTCAGGTGTTTTGGGGGACGGAGAAAAAAAACGTTTTGTTTTCTTCTCTTCAGCTGTATTCTTCCTATTTGTTTTCCTGTTTTCTTGGGGGGGCAGAGGGGGGGCAGGCGGGAAAACAGTTCCAAATCAGCATGCTATGTAATTGCTTATATTAAGGTTTTTATTTGGGTAGGTTTGTTCATCAGAGATACATCTAAAATATGGAAAGATTCACGAATACACCTGAATAACAGTAGGGGGGAGGGTCATTTGTTTTTTAACCTCAGGAACTTTTAAAATTGTGAAAAAAGAAAAGAAACATGTCAGAAAGTTAGCTCTACAGCATATTTCTCTGTTACACTCATTTTTAATGAGTTACCCAAAAGATGCCGAGGTTGGACCACATACTATTAGAGACCATGCAAGATATCACACTGGCTTTTGCAACTTTTAAAACTGCTCCTTTCACCTAGATTGGTAATAAAGAGAATAATGAGGGAAAGTGGTCAAGCCCCTCCCAGCAAACCCATGAAGGTCCAGAATGACCTGAGCAGTCCCTGCCACACACTCATCCCTGGAAGGTTAAGTGGATTTTGATGAAGCCATCAGCTTCAGCCACAAAGAGCTTGAGCCAATGCCAAATGAGGTCAAAGGGATTTTTTTTCCCCTCCATTAGCTTCAATGGGCTCTGAATAAAACCCAGTGGGCTCAAGCATGCCTACTAATAGTAAAGGGAATTAAAATCCCAGTAAATCATTCCAACTATGGACACTTGAAATCAGAATGACAAAGGGAAATTACATGATCCCTTGCATATCACTGTGTGAACCACTGAATTAATGCCAAAATTGTGATAATGTCCCAGAATTTAGGAATACCACCTCAGGCAATGCGAACCAGCACCTAGTACACCAGATTGACTCCTATCCCCTTGAATTCCAGAGCAGCAATTCCTCGTAAACCCAAGTGAATTTTTATGTACTCACATCAAAACCCCTAAATAGCCTCTCTTACTCTCAAAGGTAATCTACTTTTCACAAAAACATTTCATGTCTATTGGTATAAAGCAGAGACTGATTCAAAAGACACGAGACTATATCTTTTATGAATAAAAAGTATCAAGTGAAAAAGGTTTATATGGCCATATAAAATCTTATTTTTTAAATAAAGTTAGGCCAGTTTGCTGACCAAATTCATAGCGCAGTGACAGACAAGCTGTTGCCATAAGGAATTTCATATTGAACCATTCTTTAAATATTGGTCGCCAACATAATGCTACTTAGCAGTTATTTAGTTATTAACTGGAGGATGCCCATAGCATTTTGCCATTGCCCTGGCTAATGTTTAAGTATGATCAGAGTCACGTTATTTCATTTCTGTTTCTTGTCTGCAAGAGTGTTTTCAGAACAAGTCCACGTCCCTGTGACATTCACAGATACTCTCTACAGGCAGTTGTCCTAGCAGGACTACGCACAGTAATGTCTGTGGGCAGCACATATGAAATCATGCCAAGCCTAGTTAAATGAACGGAAGCAAGCCCAAGCTTGTTTGTTATTCAAGTAACATACAGCAGTCCTAACTGAAGAGGGACCATGCAGGGTAGGAAATGCATACAGCAAGAAACCACTTTGGAATGGTGCTTTATATAACATAAAGCATGCCTTCCCTTTCTCTGGCAGGGCATGTTACTTTACCTCCCGCATCGCAAATATGTAAATGAGACAGGAGACAAGGTCACACAGAAATCCTTTGGGATAAGTGGGAACTGAACTGCCCTCTGGGGCCCCGCAACACCAAGCAGCTCTGCTCCCATTACTCCTTTTTGTTGTTCTCATAGAACCACAAGAACAAGTCATCTGAAACTCATCAAATGCATGAAAAGTGCTAGAATTGAGCCTGGGAAAAGGCCTGGAAAACTAGAGGAGAAAATTAAGAATACAGGCATTAGGAGAGTTGAATAGGACAAATATAGTGAGAAGAGGACAAGTCAGAACAGTTATAGCCTTCCACTTTTAAAAGAGCTCAGATCTATTAGTATAGTATTTGAATGAAGCAAAATGGAGTGCTATGAGGATGGTAGAGTAGAAGCTAATTTCGGTACATGTCTGGAGCTTAGGTTGATTAGGTCATTCACAGCCTGAAGCTTTCTGGCCATAATAAAGCCCATTCCAAACCATCCCTGCTGTGTCTCACTTCTGTTTATTTGACTAGTTCTGTTCAAGGTCCAGATTTGGCAGAGCCTCTGTTCCCCCCAATGTGCATTTCATTTCCAACCATCTGCTGAAGGCTCAGAGCCTCCTCTCTGAAATTTGAAAGATTTAATGACAATTAGTTTGAAAATACTCTTTTTAATTTTATTAACAGATTGTAGAATCAAGAAAATTCACAGGGGAAAAATGTATTAAGTAGCACTGCCTTTCCCCATCACTAGACCTGCCTACCAAGTAGTACATACAAGGCACATATGAGTAGTTGCAAAGCACTTTGAATTCAGAGCTACGACATTAATCCTGTAAGAATAATCATGATGCTCAACTTGTGCTATCATATAGCTTGAATAAGACCTTGTGGAGATGCACTAAGCCACATGCAAGTCATTCAACAGAATCTTGTTATTTGGTGTCAAGTCCCCTACCACTGGCCCAATCTGCCAGCTCCCAGCCCCCTCCCCAAATATCAAATTCAATAAATATTAGAGGAAAGCATGTTCTCACGTCGCTGGTCTGAGAAGTTCAAGTTGAATAAGGCTTCATCTGGAAAGTTTCATCGCTACAGAATAGATGTACAATATGGGACAACTTCCATACTTTTAATCATTTTTACTTTTTAAAAATCAAAGCCACTCATTAAGTTTCCTTGTTTCAAGATATCCATAAATTCATGATATTTCCATATGAGTCAAAGGCGTTTTGCTTTCATTTCTTGCAAACTGAGGTTTTTTTAATACATATTGTCACTACGCACACTCTCTCTCAGCTTCATAGTAATTCATGTCACTGGCAGTCTTTAGAAACTTGACTCAAACTGTTAAGGTAGTAAAACAAGGCAGACATGTAATTATGCCCTGAAAATAAAATCTTTTGCAAGCTTTAACAGCATCTCAGACATCAATTGGATTAGTTCCACCTGTCAAAACTACAGGTGATCAGGTATGTCTCAAGAATACCTACCTACTTGAGAGTTCATGTCTGACTACTTACATTTCTTCCAAAGGAGAAATTACCTCTTTTGGTACATTATGAAGCCAAAATATTTTATTTTCTCCAACTGGTAGAGGCATCAGGTCTTTCCTCTGCAAGCTTGTACCCAACTCTGCCTTACGGACCCAATGGAGAGGTATAGCTCCAGTCTATGGCCAGATTTATTTATGACTCAGATTCCACTGTGTACTCCATCTGCCCAAACCCTGGTTCTGTACAGGACCATCCAGATCAGTGTAACTCAAGTCTGCTCTCAAAAATAGTTTCTGCGTAAAAAACATACAGGCCAGGACTCCTGAATTAGAGTTGGAGGAGAGGCAGCACTTCAGAAAACTTGGTATACAAAAACAACCTAGAGTACTTTGGGAGGTCTGTTTACTTTCCAGCCCTCTGAATTATGTCATCTGGAGACCTTTAGTTTCAAGGGGTCGAGGATAGAAGTCAAAAGGTGAGTTACCTGTGTTCAGACAAGGTAGATTTTTCAGAAACAAGGCACGAAGTCTTGCACTTACCCCCACTTCCCACGAGGAAGCATTGGTGCAGTGTCCCTTACTGAAAGCACAACTTTATTATTCTTGGAAGCGTAGAGGGAGGAGGTTGGATTTTGGAGCTAGTAAAAAAGTAATAGCTAATAAGCCAAGCAACTGCAGTGTGAAAATATGACAGGTGCAAAATTAGCTTCTGTTTTTCCACGCCAACTAAAGTGTGCTTATTCATTCATAATTAAGCTTTTCACACCTTACGTAGTCCAAACGGATTTCTGGCAATGTTTACTATCATAACACTGCTCTTAATAACAGACACCTCAGTAAGGAAAAGTGCCTTTTGATCACACGGGTAGGGACTAGGTGTCCGAGTCCTGCTTTCATATTTTATATTACTTTTTAACCACTAGTAAACAGTTTTGGTTTTTAACTTCTTCCTTTTACTAAGTAGCATTCCATAGCTCAACAAATACCCCATAAAAATATAGGTAATTTGGACAAGTGGGAAAGTTTTATAATTTTAGAACTGTTTATTTTGAAAACTAGTTCATTTCCAAACTTGCAAATCAGTCATTCTTTCCCAATACATTCCATAATATTTTACAATCAATCTCAGTAACATTTAGTTTAAAAAACCCCAAATATTGTTACACTTTCTGTCAACTTGGCATGTGAAATAAGCTGAACTCATCTCTCTATAATTCAACAGACTGGGTATCGAGAAAACTCCTATCAACAACTAAGATGGAACAGTACTGCAGTAAACTAGACTGCATCCAATGTATCCAACACTTGTTCTAAAAAACTTCAATATATCTATCTGCATTCCCCTCCTGGGAGAAGAGACCTGAATATGTGTGTATTTAAATCCCATGGGTATTCTAGAAAGAGTTTCCACTGGAAGAACCTATTTTAAACAAATACTTCCATAGAAAAATGTTTTTTGAATTTCTCATTTCAAGAACTTACACTGGAAAACTGAATTATTTTCACACAGCTCTGTGATGAACCTGCCATTTACATGTTTGATGCAAGTAAAGGTTACATTTCTCATTTCATCATCTGACTCGAACCAACTACAGACTGGAACCTATTTTTAGCTCAGACCTGGAGCAACCTAGCACTCCACAAACTGAAGTTCGATTTTTAAATATGACACGTTTTTTCTTTTTGTGAAACTTACCAAGCAATACTATTTGCATTGTTCTTACAAGTTCTCCAGGACTGGGCCACGTTTAACTCATACTAGTTTCTTACTACTTCTTATCTTTTATACTTGAAGATGCTTGTTTCTGTTCTTGATGGCTATTAACATTTATAGTCAACAGCCTTCATCCCTTTTTCGCATTAAGCCACAGCTCCCACCAACCTCTGGGACCCAAAGATCATCTACATCATGTTGTCCTGAAGCTCTTTATGGTCCAGCAACACCTCAACATGCTCTCTAGTGAGAGATGACAGCCTGCAGAGCAGGTCCTGCCCAAGAGCTCCTTCCTCCCTTCTTCCTAAAGGATCAGGGAACAGCTGGCTTCACAGTGAAAGCTTCTCAGACAAGCTGAAGCCTCCCCAAGCCTGACGAAAACCCCGCCACTACTGCTTCTGGCTCATCCCTTCCTCCTTTTTGGAAAGCAGCAGTGGAAGCGCCTTGCGTGGTGCCGTACAGCAAGGTACCTTTGCTGCCAGTGGGAATCAGCTATCAGTGGTGGAGAAGCCCATGACATAACCACTTTTGGGACCTCCAGATGTGCCTCTACAATGTGACACTGCAGTGCAGTGAGAGTCCTCTCCCTCCGTGACAACATGCTCCAAGCTACTGTTCATTTTCTTTATCTTCTAGTCCTCTACTCTTTCACTCCTTGTTTTTTGCTAGACTTGCTAGAAAATGGACCATCACATAACATCCAAAGTAAGTTTGCCTTTAGGCTATTTCTTCATGATTTTGCAGATGATTTCATCAACAATCAAAGGAAGAGAATCACAAGTCTCTGATTGCTGAACTAGATGCACCAAATGCTGTCACTGACTTTTTCCACCAAGGTATTTCACTGCAGGCTTCATTTTGTTACCAGTTCAAACGACACGAATGCAAATCCCAGAGGATTAGTCCCAGCAGGCTATTAGTTGTGGTGGTATGGAAAGAAACTCCTAGTAATGCATCTCACACAATCTCACTCCATATTTAGATCTATACATTTCTGAGGTTTGAGGGGGCTGTTACATTACCTTGTTTAACCTCCAGCATAACTCAGGCTCTGCAACTCTGCGTAGCCATTCTTACACCAAACACAATAGGCTGTTGTCAGATAAAGTGCTAGAAAACTTATTTGAGGTTTGGGGATTTATTGGTTTTGGGGCTTTTGGGGGGTTTTTTGTCTGGTTGGTTGGGGTTTTTTTTTCAAATGTGTAGAGGTGCTTTTTTTTTTTTTTTAAAGAGAAGAGGAAATTACAAAAAACATACAAGAAAGAAGTTATAGTATTTTTTTTAAAATGCATGAGGAACTTTTCTTTTTATGTGCAATCTTGTGCTTCCTTCCTGCACTGTGAATTACTGTAATCCAACCATTATTTTCATCTCTGAACATTTGCAGGGTCAGCACTGACTATATCCAGCTCCCCAAAGGCAATTCTGAAATGTTCCTTCCTGCACTTTTCCTGCATAAGAACCTTAACAAAGGTGTTATTTAAAGATCCCTCCAAGCCGCTGAATGGCATTGCTATGTAAATGAGCAAAAGTAAAGCTGTGCTGCTAAGATGACAAGGGAAAAAAAAAACCCAACACAGGCTCCTGTGTATGATTCAGCCCTTTACATTTTTCATGGGAAGAGCAAATGCACATCCCTATGAACCTCATTACATCTCTTTGATACAATCCGTATCGGTCAAGATCTCCAAACACTGACACTCTTAGGTTGCATTGCAGACTCTGGACTACTGATGTTAAGCAACCAGGAAAAGAGGACATGAAGAGAACCATTAAGTTAAAGATTTTTAATAGTAAAATTAAGCTGATATTATATTTAGTTGCATTTTAGGGAGGAAAAAAAAACCAAAACTTGGTGCTGATGCGACACAAAGCTGAAATTGTCAGTAAACTGTGCCAGTTCTCCGCTATCAAAGCCAGCAAGGTTTGTTCCTGAATATCATGCAACTCTGGAAGGAGGAGGTCTAGAACAAAGTGTTGCTATCTGCCAGCATCAATACAAAGGCAAGTAAAGATGGAAACACAATGAAAAATGGGCTCCAGCTGAAGGTTGTTTTTTTGGTGGTTGGTGGTTTGTTTTTTTGGTTTTTTTTTAGGTGAATGAACTGACTTGAGACCTGAGACTCTACCCTGACTGCAACACACCAGGATAGTACTTTTTCAGAGTATTATCACATTATTAACCCACAGAGCATTGGTTCTCTCCAAGCCTCACAGACCAGAGAACAAGCAGTAAAAAGTTAGTCAGATAGAGGAACAGCTGTCTACAAAGCAACCTGCTTCCTTCAGAAACACTTCCACAGGGCATACAACAGATCAGAGAACTGCAGATGTGGAGTCCAGTGATGAGGGGAAGTTAGGCAATGGTCTCTCAGCACTCCACGGATAAGACTGCAACATGCAGAATTTTAAGGCCAACAAAATGGTCAGATAATGGCACTAGAAATGCAGTATCATCTAGATTATTTTCCCAGTTCCAAAAAAGGCTTAAAAAAAAAAAAAAAGGAAAACCCCAACAACTTTCACTTTAAAAAAAAGAAGAAACATTCTCCTCCAGTGTGAAGTGCATAGATCATCTGCTTTTCTTGAGTAGTATTTTTTTCCTCCAACTCCTCACCTCACTTTTCTGTGAGGAATATGACTGAGAAAGGAAATTAAGAAAGTAAATTAGGAAAAGACTAAAACCTGACTCTTTCAAAAACTGAAGTCTTTAAGCAATTAAAAAGAAAAAAAATGACAGAACAACAAAAACAAGAAACCCACATTTTAGAACATTTCAAATAACTGAAAACTCTGGTTTGCCCTTTGACTCATTGTCATCAAGTTGCAAACACCTATTCACCTGACAAAACCAGAGACTACAAATGTAACCAACGAATACTCTAGGTCATTAATCTTTCCTATTTCTTTCTTTCTGACTATTTCAAATAGAGCTGTGATGCTTCTTCACACTGAAATAGCAAGATGTAGGAAAAGATAGCAAGTTTTTAATTTGGTACCTTTCACAGAGAGCTGAAGTGATTAAAAAAAAAAAAGGGGGCAAAAAAGCACAGCCCAGGAACAAATTACTAATTAGACACACCCTCCACTTTATTTTGTATTCTCCAAAATGCAAGTCTTCATCATAATGTTTTCTTTCCATATACCTAACTTCTGGATTTTTGAACTCAAACACATACAAATGCAACCATCCACTTTCTCTTAGCACAAAATCAATCATCCATCTCTCCCAGCAAATTGCACATAGCCCCAAGTGTTATACCAGCCCTGTAAAACTGCCTGTAGAAACCACACAAGTTTCTACCTCCAATTTTAAATGAAAACAGTTTAAAGATGTTTAACAACATCACAGCACCTATTTCCACCACCACCCTCCCCTGCCAAGAATCCTTTTATTATTTTTAATTGCTCTGCTCTTTCAGCTATTGGGTCTTAAAAGACAACTGCCACAGAGAGGCTTAAACAGGAAATATTGCAAAAACTATTCCTGGAGAAAACAAACAAACAAAAACTAATACAGTGGTCAAGATCTTATGTGGGGTAAATCAAGATAAAAGATATGTCCCTGTCCTAGAAGACTCTTGCCTGTACAGCTACAGCCACAATTCGATATGTTTCTGTTCTACTAGCAATAAGCCCTCAAAGGTAATTTTATAGCAATATCTTCCCTTTCAACCAACATAGTTTAACACAGCTTAGCACAGGGAAGAAAGTAACTGGGTTTGCTTTATCAGCTTGTATTTTAATGTTGCACATTGAATTTAAGGATTTTTATGCTACCAATAGGAAGCTATAACAATCCAAAAAGAATTTTCAGAAGCAATAACTTACTGCATGCTCAGCCAAAGAACGTATGGGTTTATTTTTGTTTGGCTGGGTTTCTTCTAAGTTTTCAGATATTAATAAGCATTCTGGGTGCTTGAGGGAAAAGAAAGATAACGTTCTTTTCAAATGGTAGTTTGTAGTAGGAGGTTACCTATATACAACTTAAGCAAAGGGTACACCTGTACCAAGTGTTTTACCCAATGACCATATAGGTTTGCAACAGAAATATCTAGAGGTTGGTGTGAACGAAGTACGAATGAAATGTGTGTGAAGCATCAGAAAGCAGCAAAAAGGGCAAGAAAAAAAAACTACATTGATAATTAAGGACCCCATTACTAGGGCACTGGTTCTAGCAGGAACACAGAGGAACATCTTGCCCATGGCACAACCACAAAGCCTGCACTCTGATGAGACCACAGCACGATGGCTCATCAGCAGAAGAGCCTGTATCCTCCCAGCAGGAAGATGGCAAGGAGGTTGCAGCATATCGTATACCCATCCTTTTCTTGTTAACCAAAAGGAAGCCAGACCTCTTCCATATTCAAAATGAGGAAAAAAATCAGGCAATAGGCAGCAACCCAGATGAAGATTTATGGAAGCTGTAGTCAGCAAGGTCCTGAGGCAAAGGACCACCCTGCAAGAGCTGATGACTCCCAAATACCATAAAGGACCTCTCCAGAAACTAGTTTGTCACCATTATCAAGAGGTACCTATCAGACATGATGAGGACTTGTCAGGTGTCCCTTTTTTTCTGCAACCAGTCCACTTGGATGTGCTCATCCTGGTGCTTGCAAGTACACAGATGTGAGAGAATGAAATCTATGAGAGCAGAGTATGACCACTTAAAATCAACTTGCTTAAACATTTTTTAAGTAAATATCACCTTCCCCTTTC